>NC_083471.1:6840932-7030932 GCF_030014155.1 Tachysurus vachellii | reverse complement strand
ATGCTTTGTAGCCAAACATTACTTCTCTGCCATTAGATCATCATCCTGCATGTTTGAAGGCATTAATTCAAGAGCGTTTATTGCTTCATGTGGCTCCAAGCAGGAGGACAGTGCTGGCTGATGCAGACTGAAGACGACATTAAAGTCTCCTTTTGGCCTTTAAATAAAATATGATTTCACTTTGGCATCATTAATGGAGTAATGAAGGTTATGCACACATAATAATAATAATAAAATTAATCATTTGATCATTTCAGGTATATATCTATGTGTTTAGTCAGTCTTCAGTGGAACGTGATGCGGACTTCTGCAGTTGTTGCAGCGTGTTAGCGTTTTCTTTATGCTTTCTAAGGACATTTTCACACACGGCTCGTTTGTTTCAGAACCTGGTGTATGTTTCTTCTCGGTTTGGGTTTGTTTAGACGTATATGTACTGTACACAGCAGTCGTGCTTTGTTTCGTACCAAACGAAACTCTGGAACTGTTTACTTGTGGTGAGAAAGCAGACCGTCCTCCAAAGACAACCGTGTATAGAAATGTATTATGGGAACGTAACGTGTTGACATGATAGATGATAGCTCTTCGGTGTTGAAGCGTTCTGACAGTGAGCGCACTTCTTCCTTTTAAAATGACGTGTAAAGGCTCTTCTATGAAACAGCCTTGTCCCTGCTCGAGAAACCTCGATTTCTGATACAGCTTCCAAATTATAACGGCTACGGCCTAAAACAAAGCCGCAATAAATCTTGATGGATGAGCAGAACCCCAGAATGTGCACGCAGGTGCTCTGTGACTAATGACATGACAGTTTACTCACATGTGACTTGCATAAACAAATTTTGGAATACTTTTCTGCTTACCATGGTTGTAAAGAGTGGTTAGTTATCTAGTTATTAGAGTCAAAGTACGTTACTGTTAATGTTACACGGAGAGCCGATCCTGACCTCCCTGGGGCCCTAAGCAAATTCTGCTAAGGGGCCCTCCTACCTGACCCGTGAGCCATGTGAACCATTTGCCACATATTCACACTTGCAATGGCAGCACTGCACACCTAATTTAGCTAGTCAGATAGAGACTAGAGAGAGAATCACATCAACTTAACTTTACTGTTATTTGCTCTTGCTGACATCAAACTTGAAGAGAACACAAGTTTACCTGATTGCTGTTCTCGCATTTCACTCTCATTTTGTTTCTTTTTTCTCTTTTCATGGCCAGATGGATAGCTCCGCTTCATATTGTCATCTACACAGTAAACATTAACATGCGCTGTAAAATGAGGCAAGGGGAGGCGGGGCCTTGCGTAATTTGCGGGGCCCTACGCAACTAGGTATAGGGCCGATCGGCTCTGGTTACACGCAAATCTTATTAGATGCTTAAACCGTCTTTGTAATGAAACTGAAACATTGGCTAGTGTAGCGATGGATGTTTGACACTTACAGTATATACCTGTGTGGCCGTGTGGCCAATCAGAACATTGATATCATATTTCATAAGGAAGAGCTGTAACATAGCTGTACATAATATATTACAATCCACACAACATAATGGGAGACACATCAGAGTTCAAAAAGGACAGCGTGTTGGTGGGTGTCTCACTGGGGCATCTGTGACCAGGACAGAAAGTCTCTGTGGTGTATCAAAAGCCACGGTATCCAGGGTAATGTCCACATACCGCCATGAAAGATGAACTTCATCCTACAAGAGTAACTGACCACACCAGAGAGAGAGCTGTCTGAAATTTCCGGGTCCAAATCCGGATTGTATCAAAAAGACATAAATCCACAGCTGCACAACTAGACTCTCCTGTTTTCACCAAAACATGGTCAGTATTCATGGTTGTGCTGCTATAGCTGATTTCTATGGTACCAGTGTTGGGACTTCGGGGCTGAAGACAACATGAACCACGTATTGTTCTCTGATGACTCCACCTACACCATCTTTCCCAGATCCAGCAGTTACAGCATGGAAAAGCCCCAAAAAAGCTCAGCACCTGGACTGTTGTTGGTGGTAAACGGTGGCTGTACATAACACTAAGAAATGACTGTGGTGTTAAAGAGGTGTTTCAGTTTCATTGTCCAGCCCCTGTATGTACGATCTTGCTCTTTTACAGTAATCTCAGATTTTATTTTCTCATTTGCTGTGTTTTAGGAAGCAAACATAATGATGTTCTTACTGGTATTATTTCATAAACTCTAGCTAAACGGCATTTTAATAAATAAAGTCATTGTTGTTGTTTTTTACAGTTTTTTCTGCATTTTCTACAATTAATTCTTCTCACATTTTTCTGAAAGATTTGTCTCCATCACTTTCCACTTCTGAGTAACCGATTTCCTTTTCATTTGGTGGATGACGGGTTTTTAGGTTTAGGTTTTTGTGTTGACATCAGGAATGTGATTTGAAAGTGTTACATCTCTCGAAGCACAATGACGAGTCGTGATGGACTTTTCCGAACGTGAGATGGGTTTTTCTGATGGTTTAGTCATGAGCTTTAATTGTGGATGAATGTTCTGTACTTCTTGTGAGAAGTGTGAGAAGAAAAGTACATGTTCAGGGTGATTATCAAACATCTTACTTTTAATTATGTTGCCCTGTATGTGCAAGTGTTTGCTTTAAATGCATAAATTTCTAAGTATAAAATGCTACACACACACTCTCTCTCTTTCTAGTGTGTATCTACGTGAATAAGCAGGTGAACACTGGCCCGAATCTGGACAGGCAGAAAGTCATGCAGCTTCCCGATCATCTGGGCCCTGCGCGGCCCTCCGTGGTGCTGCAGCAGGCCGTGCAGGGTTGCATCGACAGCGCTTACCAGCAGAAAACAGTCTTTACCCTGCTCACACAGGGCTACGGAGGAGAAAAAATATCAGGTTACACACACACACACACACACACACACACACACACACACACACACACGCTCTTAAAAGCATACTAATGGAATCAAATGCTTCAACATCTTCTGTTAACAAAATATGAAAAAATTTAAGCTGAGTGTGTTGCTGTTGTTAATCTTCTCACTACACCCAAGGTAATCTTGGTAAGTCAAAATTGTCAGACATACGGTGCATTAAAATCATCAAAGTCGTACCAGTCGGAAACTCTGGATTGGTATTGAGCTCTAAGTTTCTGTGATAAAAAGAAATAAAACACGGTGGAATCAATGGATGCAGCAACATCTATAGTTGACGGTAATTTAGTTGAAATTGAACGTTTCCTCATCTCAGAAGCTGATTTTAGTTATTATGTGTTGGAATTATGCAGCAAGTTACTAAAATACAGGCATTATATCATTATATATGGCATTTTGTTTTTTAGCTATTTTTGATCCCACTGTATTTTTTTAGCGTTTGTTGATACAGAAATTTTAGCGGTAACGTCTAACAATAAACCTGAATGAATACAACTCACTCACTCATTTTTTAACGCTTATCCGAACTACCTCGGGTCACGGGGAGCCTGTGCCCATCTCAAGCGTCACCGGGCATCAAGGCAGGATACACCCTGGAAGGAGTGCCAACCCATCACAGGGCACACACACACTCTCATTCACTCACGCAATCACACACTACGGACAATTTTCCAGAGATGCCAATCAACCTACCATGCATGTCTTTGGACCGGGGGAGGAAACCGGAGTACCCGGAGGAAACCCCCGAGGCACGGGGAGAACATGCAAACTCCACACACACAAGGCGGAGGCGGGAATCGAACCCCCAACCCTGGAGGTGTGAGGCGAATGTGCAGTATGTAACGATAGATTTGATGGCGGCTTGATAATAACAAGCAAAACTCATCTGATGAGAATTTTTACTATATTTTTTGTAGGTCATTAAGAGTTATCATCTAGCTCTGATCAACACAGTGACTTGAACGCACCTGATGTCATAATCAAAGGAGAACGTACTCACTCACCTCAGACTTAACTGAGACACAGCTCTGTTTCTAATAAGCTCTGCCCACTGCTGAGTCATGACAGGAGAAGTGGTAGCTCAAGATGTTGAGCTACCGAGTAGAAGGTCATGAGTGCAGTCTCACCACTGCAAAAATGCCGTTCCTGGGCCCTTGAGTAAGGCCCTTAACTGCTTGGTTGTGTAAACAAGATAAAATGTGGATAAGGATGTCTGCCAAATGTTCTAAATGGTATTGACTCCTGTTTTGTATGTGTTTGACTGTAACTCGGCTCTGATTTCTGCCAATTGTTTCTCTTCCCTGCAGCCACTTTTGACGGCAAGCAGCACCTTCTGAGTCTGCCAGTGGTGAACAGTGTGGGTTATGTCCTCCGCTTTCTAAAAAAGCTCTGCCGGAGCCTTTTGTGCGAGAACCTCTTCAGTGATCAGCCAATTGCACCTTCCTCGTCTCCCTCCTCCTCTTCTTCGGCTCACACAGACAAGCATTCAGACGAACAATCCAAGTCGAGTGAGTCTCCCGTCTTCCTCTTGTATGCTCCAGATCCTGCGTTGTTTAATCACAAAAGCTTTTTATGTGTTTGGTGTGCTTCTAGAACATTTTTAACTAAGAACTCCTTTGAATTGCATGTGTTTTTTGAGCAGAATGTCTTTAAATCATGACCCAAAGTCAATCAACATTATAAGTGATTAAATCCAGTAAAGACTGCGTGTTAATAACACTAATGTCAAACATCTCCTTTATGGCCTTCCCTAATTACATCCCTAAAAACCTGGATGCTGTAGGTGTTGCAAAACTTTCACAAACGTATCACATTTAATGACATAATAACCAGCACTGTTATTATGATTGGATACAGACGTCAGCTTCTTTACTTGGTTATAAGTTTCCTCAAAATCAAAAATTTCTCAAATTAGGAATATAATTGGACGCAGTGTTTATTGGACAGAAGGTCAGTTACATAACAATATTTATTCATTAATCAGCGGTAGATTCAGTACTTATTGCATTCGATTAAGTACTTATTGTCTTCAATTAATACCCAGCGTATCCAATTCAGTAATGCATTTGATTCAGTACCTACTGCATCTGATTCAGAACTTACTGCAGATAATTTGACAGAAATTCAGCTACATAACTATATTTATTCATTAATCTGAAATGGATTCAGTACTTGCTGTGTATGATTTAGTACCTACTGCATCTGAATCTGTACCAAATTTGCTCAGTTCAGTTCATAATGCCTTCACCTACTACATACATATGATTCAATACCTACCTCATTTGATTCAGTTCCTTCTGCATTTGATTCAGTACCTATTTATCAGTATACATGCGTAGTATGCACGTAATCTGGACATACTACATCCACCATGTTGACATTGTCCTGTGACTTCTGATGTCATAATAACTGTGAAAACCTTTTTTTGGGTTTCAAAAACCTCAACTGTTTTTTTCCTTGTTTAAATCTTTAACAAGACTTTATTACTCCGATGTTGTTCAATAAGTCCAGTTAAACCACAATGAACAGTGTTTAATTCCTTAAAAAGAACCGACATGCTACTTTCCATACCAGTCCTGTTGCATTATGGGATTTCGCAGTTTGCATTGTTTCCATTCTGCAGAATCCTGAGAATCGTGAAATACCAATACTTTTATGTATTGCTTTCAAGCTCCTGTATAGTAGAGTAGTAATGATATTTGGACACAGCTTGAGACTTTAATGCATAAGAACAGGAAGTGAAGCAGGATGTTGTTCAAGAGATGGCGCCCTCTATTGGTGGGTATTGTGAGTCTACTTATTATTGTGACGACTTATTGCTGTCATTTGCAGTATGTGTATGACAAGCGCAATAGACAATAAAAATACAGTTTGATCTAAAATATCTTTTATAAATTAGAACATGGTTTAATGGTTTCAATTAATAATAGCCAAATATATAGTCACTACTTTAGGCTTATTCTCAATGTCCTTTAGATGTAGTAAGGATTATTATTTTGTTCATTCACAAGCAGGTTAAATTGGGGTTAGTTTCTTCGTTATAATCCTCTAAATAATTTCTGTATCTGATACTTTTATGGATGCTTCAACTGCCTTACTTGAAAATCAGCTTGTGTTGTCGTATTGTTCTTTCTAATTGTGCGGTTTCCTCGGCCGTCTGCAGTCATTGCACTTTTCGGCACGGCTGTAAATTTTTATTCATTATCTGCCCTCTCCCGCACTGCGAGCCTGTGGAGGAGATCTTTTGATGTGCCCTAGCCCTTGTAAGTGGCCATCAGAAAGGGGGTAATCACTTCTTGAGTGTTCTTTTCAGCAGTTAAATGGACGTAATAGTTGTGGCCTCCGTGGATTTGGAAACAGCGGGAGGGAAGCAGATTTATTAAGCTCAGGACAATGCAACTGCTTTATGAATTTTGGTTTCTAGAGAGATAATAATAATAATAATAATTCCCATAATAATTAAGCCTCAAAATTTCAGTTATTGGATTTAAAAGTGGAATGCTGTCTTGGGAGTGTTGCAGGTATTTTAGCCTCATGTCTGTGTCTTCATGCATGTTGAATATTTAATGCGGTACATCCATTTGTCATAGTGCAATAGGATTCACTGTAAATATCCTTTATATTTTTTTCACCACATTTCACCATTCTTTATGCAATATCCAAACAATTTCAATTGAATTCATTACAAGAATCAGTATGGAAATAGACACATGGACATGGTCTGGGATCCACATTTACATTGGCCTTATTTAAAGTGATTCACAGAAGAGCTTTGTAGTCTCCATGAAAAACATATCTTCATGCTTGTTAACTAGGTCATGGACTAAGAATACTGTTAAGCTTCAACACTGTGGGCTGTTTGGACAGCCAGAGGACGTTCATTCCACCATCTGGGTCCAGTACACAGAAGCCTTTTATTTCCCTTGTACCTTGAGGCATAGTGGGTCCAAGAGGGCATGTTGCATGTGATAAATGCTTTAAAGTTCCATTTGTGGCTTTGAAGGCAAGTGTTAGTGTTATAAATCTGATGCTGGCAGCTACAGGATGCTGGTGGAGGTGGAGGTAATACAGCAGTGTGAAGGAAAACAAGTCTTGGAGCTATGTTCAAGAGTCGGTTGGTGTGTATAGTCAAGGCCTCCGTGCACAGGAAAGGCCAGATCCTTCTGATGATGTGAAGAAGCAACCTAGATGACTTTCCTAGGTGTCAGGAAATATCAGTAGATGTTTGTCCAAAACTGCCCCAAGGGTGAGCACACTATCCAATAGTGTAATCTGAATGTTGTCCACTGAGATCACAAGATTGCAAGATGTCCAGGGATGTACAACAGCTTTGTTTTGCCTTTGGCAACACTGGTAGACATGCTGAGGTCTGGAAAGGAGGAGGTGAGTGTCATTAACATACAGTAGCAGTGGTATGGAACTCATTTCTGAAAATGATAGAGATCTAAAGACCCAGCACTGAACCTTGTGGTACTTCATAGAGAAAATGGTAAGAAATAATCTACCACTGTACTGTGACAAGAATTTCAAGCTGAAGATGAGGAAGTGATTAACTTGTTGAAGGCTGCTGCAAGGTCAAGGAGAATGAGAAACATTGCCAACCTGGCTGGTCTGCTGGCATGGAACTTCTCAGTAATGGTTCTGAAGCCATACTGGTTAGGATCTTTGTGGCTTGCTGGTTCTCAATAATGGTTCTGAAGCCATACTTGTTAGGATCTCGGTGGTAGCTGGGAGCACTGTGGAAGGAATGGAATCCAGTGGGAAGATTTCAAGGCTCTTTAACAGAAATTGTAAAAAAATATGACTTGGAAAGTGGAAGAAAATTTCCTTGTGAAGTGATAAATTGGATGGAGGAGATGAAGGGTTACAAATTGTCCTGATGCAGGTGCTTGAAGCTTTTCCATGTAGAATGTCTTGCAGCTGTCATGCCAGCTCAGAACTTTGACAGATAAGAGCAGTATGAAAGGAGATCAGTGTCAAATTTTTATCAACTGATTCAAGTGAAAGAGAGGAAAAAGTGTCAGGTTGTTGAATGGTGATTTGATGGTGGTAAGTCAAGGAGGAAGGTGAGATGGAGTGAAGGATGCAGAAACTGGAAGCAGGGACAGTATGAACAGCTGGTGACAGGCAAAGCAGGGATGGTGAATGTGAATGATGCAATGTCAAGATATAAATGCTAAAAATGTAAAAAAAAATAAAAATAAAAAAATAAGTTGTTGAAATGTGTTTTCTGTTCTTCTGTAGCAGACTCTATGGTGGACGATTACCACTCTGAATCAGTCGAGTCCAAGCGCTACTCTGTCGACCATACTGACACATCCTTTGGAGTAATGACATCACCATACATAGCCTCGAAATCCAACTACGGGTTTCGCTCTGGTGCCACCTACTCTTCTGGGGCTGTTTGCAGACCGGCTACCAGTCCCAGTTCATTCCAGGAAGGAAACAGAAGTGGTAAGTTAACCCATGGTATTACACGTTCAAAGAACACAGTCAGTATAATAGCTTTACGCATGCAGGTGCAAAAGATATTGTACTGATTGTAATCAATCAGTCTATCTCTGTCCTTTTGTTTTTCTTCCTCTCTCTCTCTCCAGCCTACAGTCCGTCCCCAGAGGCAGGTGAGTCAAAGCCTCCGCCGAGTAAAGATCCGTCCCGGTGGAGTGTAGAGGAGGTGGTGTGGTTTATCAAAGATGCAGACCCTCAGGCTCTCGGTCCACATGTGGAACTCTTTCGGAAACACGTGAGTGTAGGCTGCAGTTTTATTACAGCGTGATAATCCATGAGAGAACATACAGTTTAATCATTTAACAATAAGAATACTTTAATGAGTGCCCTCACTAATCAGTACATTACATACCCATAATAATCAGTACAGTATGTACCCATATTAATTAGTACAGTATATACTCATAATAATCAGTACAGCATGTAATGCACCCATAATAATCAGTATAGTACATAATACACTCATAACAATCAGTACAGTATATACCAATAATAATCAGTACAGCATGTAATGCACCCATAATAATCAATATAGTACATAATACACTCATAACAATCAGTACAGTATATACCAGTAATAATCAGTACAGCATGTAATGCACCCATAATAATCAGTATAGTACATAATACACTCATAACAATCAGTACAGTATATACCAGTAATAATCAGTACAGCATGTAATGCACCCATAATAATCAGTATAGTACATAATACACTCATAACAATCAGTACAGTATATACGTACCAGTAATAATCAGTACAGCATGTAATGCACCCATAATAATCAATATAGTACATAATACACTCATAATAATCAGTACAGTATATACACTTAATAATCAGTACAGTATATAATACACTGATAAGTAATAATCAGTACAGTATATACACTTAATAATCAGTACAGTATATATGCTTAAAGATCAGTACAGTATATAATAAACCCACAATAATCAGTACAGTATGTACCTATATTAATCAGAAGAGTATATAATACAACTATAATAATCAGTATGGTATATAATAAACCCACAATAATCAGTACAGTATGTACCTATATTAATCAGAAGAGTATATAATACAACTATAATAATCAGTATGGTATATAATAAACCCACAATAATCAGTACAGTATGTACCTATATTAATCAGAAGAGTATATAATACAACCATAATAATCAGTACAGTAAGTAATACAACCATAACAATCAGTACAGCATATACTCATAAAAATAACTACAGTATATAAGAAAAGAATCAGCATAGAAGCTCATAAAGATATAGCATTACAATGTCTCTGTAAAAAATGTAAAACTCTGAAGTTTGAAACGCTTATTTAAATCTCTAAAAGAGCAGTTGCTTGTTGGGTGACTATATAACTGGTCTTACAGGAGATTGATGGAGATGCTCTCCTGCTGTTGAAGAGTGACATGATCATGAAGTACCTGGGACTCAAGCTTGGTCCAGCACTCAAACTCTGTTACCACATCGACAAGTTAAAACAAACCAAGTTCTGAAATGCTGAAAGGCCATTACCACAACCTTGATTCCACTTGTCCCACACACACACACACACACACACACACACACACACACACACACACACACACACACACAAACACACACACGCATGCTTATCTCCTTCTCAAAAATACAAACACACAGTCTCACACACCGTGACGGACCACTTACTTGGTTTTCATTAGTGTTCTTCATATGCATTTTTGACCCTCACCTACCAAGTGCCCGTGGACTTTTAAAATTTCTGTGATTATTTTGGACACTAATTGACAATTCCCTTGAGTTTCTTTCAACAAGAACTGACATCATGCTGAGCCATCTACTGTATGATGACAGTTAGAACTGGGACTTTCACAGAGCTTTTGGAATTATGCATACTAAAGTTAGATAAAGATAAGAAAAAATTAAGAAAGTACAATAAATCGGACGTGGATAACAAAATCCTGCCTTGTCATGGACTGGACCCATACAGGTTCTATACACTTCACACAACCTTTGGATCTTCTATCGCCACTTTGTGGTCAAACAAAGACATTACAGGTTGTGACGTTGGATCCCATTTTTCCAAGAGCAGCTAAACAAGACTCGATCATACTTAAAAGTGAAGTCACTGAAATCTGAAATTCTAACTTTTCAAACACACAACAGGGCTATTACTGGTTTAACCAGCAGCGAAATACAGGCACCGTGGACCAATCATAAAATACAATATGGGTTTTGCACAAATTAGAGCATTACGGTTACATGCTTCACATGGAAAAATCTGCATTTGTATTGCAAACCAGCACTGAGAGCATGCATTGCAGTACAATCCTGGGTTTCATCTGAAAGGACCAAATCCCTTGTAGAACCATGGCAAGTTTCTTCTGTTTACCGAATCCCACACACACCTGCCTCAGTTCGGTTCAGTAAGGTGCACATATTACATATCACAGGTGAAGATATAGTCTTTCGCTTAGAACATCTCTAAAGATCATCATATACAGTGTTTTACTAATAAAAATACTACAGAAAGTTCAATATTATACTGAAACACATAAATAGTGTGTTAAATATACTAGAATGCCGATTCAGCCCAAAACCTCTACTAGGTTATTTTTTAACAGAAGAGTGAAGGCCACAATTCATTGGTTGTTATTATTATTATTATTATTATTATTATTATTATTATTATTATTATATTTCATTATTTTTTGTCTTTGTTTTTCAACAGGGAGTTTTTCATTCATAGTACAGTTTATAGACTTTATAGACTGGAGCCGGCTATTCAATTGGTGCCCCAGGGGGTGAATCCGGACCCCAAGGTAATTTGTTCCGGCCCTTCAAGTAGCCTAGTGTTAAAAAGTCATCTCTATAATAAATTTAGTTTAGGACAACGGACAACGCGTGTGATCCATTCAGCAAGAGTCACAGTACAAAGCATGGGTCATGTGATGTTACTCGAGTGGCACGAACAGCCTCTCCTGTGAGGCTTGGTGACTGACAGGACGATGACAAATGAGAGCTTTTGTTATTATCATTTCTCCTGTTCATTTTTTCCTTTGTTTTTTTTTTTTTTAACTAAAAAATCTGGAAATTCGGTGAAACAACATTAACCCTATTCTACTACTCTATTTGCACGTATGAATCGTCATTTTCACACAATTAAAACGAGTAATCACACATCCATCACAGTCCAGCACGTGCACCACTTTATGTGTATTGCACTAAAAACATATACACCCGATTTCACTGCTTTTGTAAAATCTAAAAAAATGTCATTTCCTGAGATGGCTGTTGTAGTTTAAATAATGATATTTTCCATATTGTACATTTTTTTTGTTATGCGCACTTAATCTCAGTTAAATGAGTTAACTTCTAAATGAGTGTGATATGGCTCTCTGATTTACCCATTTAAATGTAGATAAAAAGCTTACTTGAACATCTTATGGTGCAAAAATACAACATATTGGCTCCTATATTGTTGTCGTGTCATCAGCCATATCTCTCTGGCCCCTCATTTGGGATACTTTCATGAACTGGCCCCATGACAAAGTAATTGAATAGCCCTGTTCTAGATAAACATTTTAAGCTCCTTCATATTTGGAAGTTTGACGTGTCCAAACCCTCCATCTTTAATACACACATACATTTAATACATACAGGCTTTTAGAGTTTTTGTGTTTCATTAAACATTTCTCCCGTGCTGTTGTGTTAGAAGTTAGAAGTCCATATTTATAGTAAATGCTGAAAACAATGCTGACTGTAGCCACACGAGTCAGTCCTAATAGTTTCAGACGTAAATCTTTGTATTATTTTACTGTAATTTAAAGTATTTTTAAGATGCCTTGTCTGATTTGTGATGGTCAACAACCAACAGCCATCTTTTTTGTGTTGAAAGTATCTGATCCCCAGGAAACAGGGAAAGGCAACAGCAGTTCCTGGTGTGTGTTTTTTTTTAAATGACAAATTGATTGCATTAATTCTCCTTTTTTTAAAAAAAAAAAAAAAAAAAAAAAAAAGAGTAAATACGACTATTTAAAAGATGTTAAAATAAGAAACATTTTATTGTTTGAGTCAGTTATTGTGTATACTGTAAATTTTATATGACCAGTTTTGCTTGCGACAATGATTCAGGAGGGTACTGTGTTAGAAATATCACTTAATTCACACAACCTGTGTTTATCAGATAAGCAGCTTCAACTGCACAAGACAGACAGAATAAAAAGTAATTTTCTATTAAGCGTTAAGCCAAACAGGTCAGCTTTACTTTACCGTAGCCGCTCTTCAGTCTCACATGTACAGCATATTTATCTACACTTTGGCTTTTCTCTCCATGTAGCACATCCAGGTGAATGTTTATAGCCCATTTACTGTATATCCCACTGTAACTGGAAAGAAACTGTTAGTCCAGCAGCCTGTGCTCCGTCAAATTCATGGTTAAGGTGCTGTGTTGAGGTTTTTCCTGTTTTAGAGCTGGTCATAACATGCCTGACACTTGAAGTATTTAGATAGGAGGAAAAAAAAAGATATCTTGTATACTTCAAGTAAATTAGCTTCGAGGTGCTGTTTTTAAATCTATTATCTGTAAACCCACTTTTTATTTAATCAGGGAGGCACCATGCTCGTTCTTCACTAAACTACTGCGTATTCATAGCATAGGCTTATAGTCAATCCAGTTTATGCCAAACGATGAAATTATAGCATAGAGTGTATAACGCCTTGATATTAAAGGTCTGGCTCTGGTTTGGTTCTTTATAAGCCTTATTATTTAAAGGGAAGTATTTCTGTTTAATTCCTACAGCTCTGGAGAAGACATTCATCTCCTCCTTTGTGGCATTTCTCTGTGTTCGCCTCTGTGCTGTCATATTTTGTATAAAACATAATGGAAATGTATGTTTATGAATGCTACTGTAGAAAACTGTTCATATATTAACTCAAAGAAGAGTGTTTGTGTGTGTGCGTGTGTGTGTGTGTTAATCGTTTTACGCTGCAACATGGACCATTCATTTTGGTGCTAAAATATGACTGTATTTAATGACTTATTTTATCCATATTAGTTTACAGCTGTTTTTTCCCTTTATTGATTTCAACAGTGTGGCTTCAGTGTTGTGAAATATTGTGATCATAGACAGGCCGTGGTCCGTCTGTCTGTTTGTGAGATGATATACATTATACAAAGAATTACAGAAGCACCTGAATAAAGCATTAATAAGCACTAAATATGTGGTTATTTGTTGGTCTCTAACTCTTAAAATCATGCTGATCAGCCACAACATCGATTATGCTGATAGTGTAGGTTCCAAAACAGCTCCGAACCTTTGAAGCATGGATCCACAAGACCTCTGAAGGTGTGCTGTGGTATCTGGATGTTATCAAGACGTTAGCAGCAGAACCTTTACGCCCTGTAATTTGTGGGGTGGCCTTTATGGATCAGATATTTTTGTCCACAGACACTTGGATCAGATTGAGTTGTAAAGAATTTGGAGGCCAAGTCAACACATTTAACCTTTGTCATGTTCCTCAAGCCATTCTTGAGCAGTGATACAGTGGAGTAGGAAGTTTCTCCTGCTGAAAGAGGACACTGCTATTAGGAAATAACCTTAGGGATTAGGTTTCCCAAAGCATCACGATGCCTGCCATAGTGCATGCCATTGTACACTGCTTCATTCTCTGGTTTTGATACTTACATGTCCATTGTAGGACTTTTTGGTGGATTACAGGATTCAGCATGATCACTTTCGCAGCAAGCTGTGGTGCTCCTTTCTATCAGAGCCAGCCTTTACTTTTTTTTTTTTTTTTAGCATTTTGTGCTACAGTGGGATCGATGAGCTCTAGGTTTGGACACACGTCATGTCACGTGTTTGCTGCTTATCGTTTTTTGGAGCACTTTTGGTAGGTCCAACCACTGCACACTTGTAAAACACAATAAGACCTGCTGTTTTGGAGATGCTCTGACCCAGGCATCTAGACATCACAATTAGCTCTTGTCTTAAATATTTTGGACCTTCAGTGAAAAGAGGCCAACCCTGTGAGGATCCTGGGGCATCTAGAGATGTACTGTACCAGCTCTAGTTGGATTCCGCTTCATGAAGATTTGGGCATTCAAATGAAGAGATGTCATTTACATGTGGTCTTTGAGAACAACAAGCTCCTAATCAATACACAATTGTCGGACTGTATATAACTATAGAAAGGACATTATTCATAATGAAACCCTCCAGTGTCACCTAAATGAGGATGAGGTTCCATTTTGAGTCTGGTTCCTCTCAAGGTTTCTTCCTGTTCCATCTAAGGTTTTTCCTCACCACAGTCGCCTCAGTCACATCAGGCTTGTTCATTTGGGATAAATACAAACACATTTATATATATAATATTAATCTTTGTATAATATAAAACTTTATGTACTATGTTTTTTTTACTATGTTCTGTAAAGCTGCTTTAAGACAATGTCAAATTATGTTACATAAATAAGGTTTATATTATTGGAATAGGTCATTGTGTACATTTTTTGCGATCACACATTTACTTTGGCTTTTATTGTAAACAGCCTGGGAAATGTTTGACTGTTTTTCATCCACTGTAGCACCTCAGACAGTTTTGGGATTTACCTGCATTATATCTCTCATGGGTTCATCGTTGTATTTTGATTTCACAATAAGCACCATCGACTTACAACATAGAATAATAAAAAAAAAATGGAAAAAAAGAAAGAGAGTTAAAAAAGAAAGTTCTTTGCAACCTTGTTACTAATGAGACGAATGAAAGAAGCAGAAGAACAAAGGAGAAAGAGGAGAAGAAGATGAAGAAGAAGAAGAATAAGAAGACAAATTACATTGAAAGAGGAACTAAACAGGATTCCTATATGAGAATTTCTATTCCCCCTTTCGAACTATCTACACCAAACTCGGCCAGCTCCTTTAGGGTGATACTCTGAACAAACTTTTAAATTGGTGTACCGACTGGCCTTCGGTTGTGCCGCAGCCCCGCCCCCAAAATATGCAAAATCAAAAAACTTTTTACAACATGGACATGTGACATATCAAAACACTCAGAACAATGAGAGGAACTTCCTCACGTGTATTCTGATGACGTCACGTGACGTCACGTGAAAATAAATAATTTGCACAAAATGGACATGTGACATATCAAAACACTCAGCACAATAAGGGGAACTGCCTTGCGAGTATTCTGATGACGTCACGTGACGTCAAGTGATGTCACGTGAAAACAAAAAACATTAGAACAACATGGACATGTGGCATATCAAAACACTCAGCCCAAGGAGGGGAATTGCGTCACAGGTTTTCGGATGACGTCACATGCTTGCTTCCACTTGTCTCCAAATGTTTTGGCACCCTAGCGCTCCACTAGATTTCACAAGTTTTATGTCCACTTGCCTCCAATAGTAACACTGACCCTTATGTCCACTTGCCTCCAAAAAGCACCGGCCTTTGCAAATACTTGCCTCGTCAAAGCCAACATCAAAGTCTGTTGCAACGAACTTTATAAATCTAGTTTATTTAATTTAATTAGATGTTATTTGTATCGGACTATTAACATTAAACATTGTTGCAAAGCTGTTTTAAAGGAATTTAATAATTCTGACTATAAATTAGAAAATTAAATATATATTTATCCCCACTGAGCAAGCCAGAGATGACAGTGGTGAGGAAAAACTTGCTGAGATGATATGAAGAAGAAATCTTCCGAGGAATCAGACCAAAGGGAACCTCATCTTCATCTGGGTGATTTATTTAGAATCGCATTACATTCAGAGCTGTTATCTGGTGCTACTGTGGAATTTGAACACCTAGGTGGTGCTCTTGCTTCACACACGCTTTACCCACCACCCGTGTTGAGATACACAGCTGAAATGATTACATCTTCTGGGAAAATTTGCTTTTTTCCCCTTAAGTTGTAAACTTAAATCATAGATTTGATCATCTCTATGTATCATGAGCTCCCAGAGAGGTGCAGTGAGGACGAGAGGTGAACACTGCGAGCAAAACAAGCAGAAAATCAAGTAACCCTTTTATATGTATTAGGAGAAGCCTGACTATATGTAGCTAAGTACATTTTTCTAGCATTTATTAAAGTAGCAGTAATGTTTTTCAAGAGATGACAACAACTCTGTGAATTGAACAAACCCAACACTAAAGAAGGGGTGGGGGCACAAACTTATTGTAAAGGTACTACATTTGTTCTCTGCTTATAAAAGGATTCATTGTTGACCTCTGAGATCGGGACTGCAGTTAGGATCGACACAGATCATTTTTCTGAGGCTGCTAAAAACTGATTCTTCTGGAAATCTGGAATTCTTTCAAAACTGCACACAAAGAATAAAGAAAAGGACAGTACACACACTTTCAAAAAAAAAAAAGCTGCCCAAGGATACACTCCAGCTGCTCTCCAGACTCGCCTCATTATTACCGAGATTCTGTTCAGCTTCTCAAACCTTTCTGAGCAGAAACAATGATACTCCAGCAGCTTAGGAGGAGAGCATTTTCCTCACAGAGGAGCAATAAAGCAAAAAACAACAACAAAAAAGTGTCACCTCTTCAACGCTAGCTAGAACTGCACGAAGGAGTGCCTTAAGCCAAAACAAAAGTAGAGGAGGGAGAAAGTGTGAACAAATATAGAACTGAAGGTTTTTTTTTTTAACAGAGACGATGCTTTAATGCACATCAATACACAATAAATCCCCGCAAGGTGTGGACGAAATCCATAAAAACTGAGGATGTTGGAAGAAGAGAGACAATTGAATGTACATGAAAACACATTTGTACACACAGTAGATCATTTCTATCCTCGTACCTCATGGGTATTAACCTTAACAGTGCATCAAATAGATTTCCTACATTGACACGAGATCACAAGATATTAAATACGCATGTGGAATTACTTCTACTTCCTGTCAGTTGCTTCATGCTAATATTAGATAAGAAAGCATTACGGTTCAGCTATTGATTGCTAAGGCCATCAAATCAAATAAGGCATTAACACCTTTTGTGCTTCATATTATTAATGGAAATTTGGACATTTCAAATACCTTTTGAATAGCTAGCATGCTAAACAAACAACTCACTCACTCATTTTCTACCGCTTATCCGAACTACCTCGGGTCACGGGGAGCCTGTGCAATCATCGTGCAATGCCAGCCCATCGCAGGGCACACACATACACACTCTCTCATTCACTCACACAATCACACACTATCCACAATTTTCTAGAGATGCCAATCAACCTACCATGCATGTCTTTGGACCGGGGGAGGAAACCGGAGTACCCAGAGGAAACTCCAGAGGCACGGGGAGAACATGCAAACTCCACACACACAAGGCAGAGGCGGGAATTGAACCCCCAACCCTGGAGGTGTGAGGCGAACATGCTAACCACTAAGCCACCGTGCCCCCTAAACAAACAACAACATCAACAAAATCTGTTCTTGCTATTATCCAACACTTTCCACAACAAAATAACTGTTTATATAATTTCTACTCTGTTTTTAAATGTTCTAAATATTTCTACGCCAACATGTAATAATATAAAGATAATCAGACCATAAGGCTACTTAGCATAGATAAATGTTTGAACTGAAGAGAATAGTGTCTTCACGATCATGATTATCACTACAGAGTTCCTATAGTGCTAAAAGTAAAGTTTAACGTCAACAGGATTCTGTTATTTATAGCTAAAAGTTACAAGCTAGGAGCTAAACATGTGTCAGGCTAGCAATTTTTATCCTAAATACTGTACTAGCTAGCATTATATTTTTCTCAGTTTCAGTTACATGAATGCAGACCAAGAGACTAAACTGAATTGATCCGCACCTTGATTTCATGCTAGCTTTTGTGATCTCATGCTAATTAGCTAGTACTTTCACACCACAAGTGATTGCCTAATATGGAAACATTTTCACCAAACAATAGTCAAATTTAAAAATCATGGTGCTTCCAGGTGGTGCCAGAGGAGTAAGGAACATTACAGAACTAGCGTACGAATTTCCTCTGGATGTGTTACACTCACTCCTGGGTGTCTGAGGGCTCATTTCCACCGAACAGCGTTTTTCTGTGAATGTGTCATGCCTTTCTGTGACGCAGCATGAGCAGAAGTTGAAAATAATGAGCTTGGCTGGTTTAACATGTCCTGGAGAAAGGATATATGAGCCTTATCCCAGGGGTCATGTGATAATGCAGAGCTAGCTGGTGAGTGGAAGTGTGCAGGTGACAAAAACGTCTGTAATAGCTTGACACAAATCTTGCTGGATTTATCGTTGGGCAATAAAGAAATAAGCCATAGTATTAAATTAATGCCACTCCCTTTCATATTTACTTATTGAAAAATACAAAAAATATTAAAATAATTAAAAAAAATATTTTTTAAACATTTTTTGATTTTAATGCAACCGCCCTGTCAGTCCACTTTGGAGTCTTGAAAAACCTAATGCAAATTTTAAAATGCAAAAAATAACACAAAACTTAAGTATAAAAAGACAAGATTTATTTATTTAATTTTTTAAAATCATTATATTCTTTTTTCTTAATTTTTTTTTCAATTTTTAATTTTTTAATGCTTAATCATGTCAGAGCATGGTGCTAGAACATCTTCCCAATCCTACTTTATAGAAGCCGTATCTCTATCTCATGCTGACAAGACGGCTTTAAGGAAATCTGAATCTGACATGCGTGTGTCACTTAAGGACATTAAGGCAGCTTGGTCTGGCTTTCTGCTCACGGTGAAGCTCTTTCATCTTCATGGGCTCGGCACAGCAGCCTTTTCTGCCACATTAGTTTGTACTCGGTGTTGAATGCTTCTGGAGATGTTTTAAATGAGAAAAACAGACGGAGACGGGCGAAAGGGGAAGTTGCTTATCGGCTTTGACAGACGGAGAGCGAAATGGGGAAATATGTCATCGCCTCCCAGCAGCCTTCCTCATGCTCATGCTCCTGTTTGGGCAATAATCGTTTATAATTGTATCCCAATAGACAATTCCATAGATCTTGCCATGGGTAATAGTAATGTTTCTTTTTTATGTTTTTTTTCCCCACAGCTACCACCCATGGAGGGATTTATAGTCTACATTATTGATTTGATTATTTCTCCCAATATGTTTGAAATGAAGTCAACTGTACTGGGGACGCTTTGAGAAATTGGCATTATCATTGAAATGATCATAGAATACTCTGTGGAAATGACTTACACTTTTAGCTAAAAAGAAAGAGCCATACAATACAAAAAATATGTGTATCAAAAGCTTTTTGGTCCATAAATTTGCATTTTGAGATCCCACTTATGCTGATTAAACAATTATTCACCGTTCCCAACATTTAAGCTCAGAAAGCATCTTTTCTTTATATTAAACATGTAAAATTTCATAATAATAGTTTATATATAACAGAGGGTCAGAGGTTCTATTACATACACTTGGTCAATTTAATAAAATTGCCTTTCTTTAAGGAACATTTGGGTCGTTTTCTATAAGCTTCTCATAATAAGTTGCTAGAATTATGGCCCATTCCTTAAAGACAGAACTGGTGCCATTGAGACAGGTTTGTAGGCCACTTTAACCGTTTTTACCAGAACACTTGTGAATTTATGGTTTGTTTTCAATCAGTGAAAACAAACGAATGATGTTATGTCTGAGTCTGATCTAAAATGATTGGCATTCAGTGTGAGATGTGTGTTTTTCCCTTTGTTGATAACCTTACACTGAATTTTTGTGTTGAAGATCAAATTTGATCTGCTCTTTAGATAAACAAACACTTGGAGCATCTCAAAGAGCAGAAATGGGTTTGATATCAACATTTATTTTGAAGATACAAACATTCGTGTAGAAAAAATACTATGGGCCTTTTCTATGAATATATCACCCCTAAAAGGATATGAAAAAACAATAATACTAGCTTTGGAGTTATGCTTGAGGACATTGTCCAGTTTGGAAGAAATTCCTGGTTGGTATTTTGAATGTTGCCTCAAAATGTCCACATAATTTTCCTACCACATGACGGTGCCACCTCAATGCTTCATGGATAGTTTAGTGTTCTTTACCTTGCAAGCCTTAGCCTTTCTCCTTTTTTGGTCATTATGGACAAATAGTTTTTTGTTTCATTAATGTTTGCTTCATCAGGCTGTAGTTTTCTCTTTTTTATGGTTTTGGAGCAGCGGCTTTTCCTTGCTAAGCAGCCTTTCAGGTTACATCGATATAGGACTTGTTTTATTGTGGATACAGATACTTGATTGCTTCCTTTAGCAACTACACAAGGTTCTTTGCTGTTACTCTGGGACTTATTTGCACATTTTGCACTAAATATCCTTCATCTCTTAGAAACAGAATGCGTCTCCCTCCTGAATGGTACGATGGTTGTGTGGGCCTGATTAACCTACTGGCCTATCAGAAGCTAATTGCCTAATAGCTAATTGCCTAATAGTCTTGACATTATTTTCAGGAATTTTCCAAGTTGTTTAAAGGGCCAGTCAACTACAAAAATTATAAATAAATCTAAGATTTAAATAACTATACAGATAAAGGTATATTGTTGCACAGTGAGATGTGTTGTTGTACAGAGGAATTATAAATTCCGATGGACACAAATAGGACGAATTTCCTGTGTCGCTCTGTGGAGCCCCAGTTAAATGTGTCTGTGACTGAACGTACTCCTGTATTCGTTCAGGACATTATGGAGAGGGTGGTAGATGTTGTCTGAGATGGCCAGTGGCTTAGACAACATACTTCTTTCTGACACTATAGTCAGAGAGTCCAGCTCCACCCCCACAACATCACCGGACTTGATGAGTTTGTTCAGTCTGTTGGCATCAGCTACTTTCAGTCTTCCGCCACAGCATGCAGCAACAAAAAAGATAGCACTGGCTACCACAGACTCATAGAACATCTTTGGCATCGTCCTGCAGATGTTGAAGGACCTCAGCCTCCTCAGAAAGTAGAAGCGGCTCTGACCCTTCTTGTCGTATACAGTATGGCACATGTGGGGAAAATAATAATAACAACAACAACAAAAACAAGAACAATACTACTACTACTACTACTACTAATAATAATAATAATAGTAGATTCGAGTGGAAAGCGAGACTATTTGCTAGCTAGCTTCAGATAACATTACGCAACTACACACTTTTTCTGGATTTTTTTACCCTTCAGTAGATATTAAAAAACAAACCATATCAGTGGGGCTTGAGAAAGGATGCAGATGAATTGAAGAGCAGAGAGAAGCAAAATGTCTCTTCTTTCAGTACCAGAGTACGCTGATTGATCTGATGTGCCTAATTGGGCTGAGGCCTGACAGCGTGTATGTGTACTCATATGTCGCTTGTCTCCAAAGAGTGGTGGTTTGTTCGGGTGATTACACACACAGGCTTTGAAATAACTGATTCCAGAGATAATTACAGACAAGACATTAAAAAAAGAGAAACAGCTTCAGCTCAAGCTGCCAGCGGGACCCAACAGGGATGTACGGATTATAAGTGAGTTTTTCTTGCAAGAAGTGAAGCTTGTTAGCTATTTTTGTACTTAGCATTGGAAATTCAATTCAATTCAGTTCAGTTTTATTTGAATTGCGCTTTTAACAGTGGACATAGGTTAATCTCGAATGAGCAAGAAATACCTAGCCAGGGCTAAGGAAAGAATTGATTGTTTTTAGAAGGGGTTCAGTTGCTGGTTGTGTTATGTGTTTATGTAAAGAAACATGTAGGTAAGGGATATCTAAAGCCATGAACACAAAAAACAATGTGTTTGATGATCCACCTGGTTTAATGATTTGTGCACTGGCGGAAGAACCCTTGAGAGGAACCAATGTTATGGAACAGACTTCCAATCAGTGTTCGGGACTCAGACACAGTCTCAGTGTTTAAGTCCAGGCTAAAAACACGTTTGTTTAGTCTAACTTTTATGAATAGCTTTTCTTAGGTAAAGGAGTAGATCTGGAGGGTTCATGGGCATAGAGTGTTTGGTGAACTGGGATGTCTGGACGCTTTCGGCTTACCACCCTCGAAAGTCGCTCAGGTTAGCAAACTGTGGAGTTGTGGGACGCTTTACATCCCAGGAAGCCCTCATGTCTGTCATGCCTTCTGGCTCTAGCCTTTTAGTTATAGCTAGTCTTGCAGGAGTCCCTGTCTGCACTTTGCACCTAATTTACATTGTCCATAACCTGATTATAGTCATACCTAACAATTTTTGTCTCTCCCTTTCGAGCTATATATGACACTCCCAAGCTGCCGGTGTTCCAATTTCCTAGCCTGATTGTCTCTTCTTACGTAGCTACTTCGTCAATTCTGATGTTCTACCGCTGGCTGGAGTCTCGTCGCCCGGTGTTCACCTTGCCAGGGATTGATCTGCATGTGTCTCATGGGATTGTTGTGGATGGAACTGCCCGGAGACTCTCAT
This sequence comes from Tachysurus vachellii, assembly GCF_030014155.1. Classification (NCBI taxonomy): domain Eukaryota; kingdom Metazoa; phylum Chordata; class Actinopteri; order Siluriformes; family Bagridae; genus Tachysurus; species Tachysurus vachellii. The sequence continues at coordinate 7,008,117 of NC_083471.1, read as the reverse complement.
GACTTCTTTTGAACCAATGTTATGTCAGTCAGCTGTATGGTCTGGTCTTTACAAGCAATCAGATCTGCACTGAACTCAGAGTTTACGATAACCCATTAGTTCCTCAGGAGCTCTCATTTGCTCTATTATAAACTGTTGTAGAAAGGACAGCCTGGCTCCTCTCATCATCTCAGGGAGTTTTTCCTTACCGCCGTCACCTCCGGCCTGCTCATTAGGGATAGGGATAAATATATAGTAATTTAATCTTTTTTAAATTAATTTTAAACTTTAATTGTATATATTCATTTATTTATTTTTATCTTTATTTTTTCTTCTTATTGATATTTTATATTTATTTATTTTTCACTCTCTTCTGTTTTCATACTTCTGTAAAGCTACTTTGAGACAATGGGAATTGTTAAATGCGCTATACAAATAAATTTAATCGAACTGAATTGATCCAGACTCAAAAGGAACCTCATCCTCATCCTCATCCTCATTGGAATGACAACAGATAATGTGATTATAAATCCTTACCCGTCTATAACTGTGTAAATTCATTCTGGTTATAACACAAAGTCTGTCTTGTTGAAGTTATGAAGAACTGTCCACTGAAGGAGACTTGAGAACAAAACCGTTCACCTCAATCTCATTCTAAAGCCATCTCCAAGGTTTGTAAGTGCCACCATCTTCAGTGATGTCATGTATCTCCAGGCAGAACATAGACAACTGCAGAGTACCTCCAAGTGATGAGAGGTCCAACCAGAAGTAGGTCAGGAGTGCAGAAGAGGCCAGGATCACTTGGATGTACTGTAAAAGACTAGAAACTTTACACTTGCACATTTACATTTAAGGCGTTTGGCAGTAGGCCTTATCCAGAGTGACTCAAAGAAGTGCTTTGAAGTCTGTATCATCTACTATCGATATTGGTTCACAAGGTCACAGACTAAGAATAACAACAGTTTACGCAATTCTTGGGAGGAAACATAAGAAAAAAAAATTTTTTTTAATGATTTTTTATGTGCTAGCTTAAGTACTTCAGGAAGTCTGTGTTCAGGCATTGTTTGAAAGTTCAGCTGTTCGGTGATCGAGGGGAAATTTATAAAATTTCAATGTACACCTTCTTTATATTGCTAGGAGATGGTGGAACTAGCCAAGAAGTGCTAGAAGACTTTATCTGGTCCTCATCTGTAGTGAAAAGTGGAATGTCCACTTATACTTTTTTCATTTTTATTGACTTTGCAATGTTTGTCATTTCTTATCGACAAGCTAGCAAGCTATGCATGATGTAAATTCTCCTCCTCAAACTGTGGAGTCAGTGGAGTCAGGTATAAAGGAAATTAATACTGAATATACATTTTGATTAATTTCAATGTAAGAAGCACTGGTTCTGCGAGCAGCCATCTTGGATTGTTGTCACTTTCTGAACTCGCCTGTCACTCTACATTTATTTTGTCTTCCTTTTTTCTAAAAAACTAAGAAGAATTCTCTTTGATTCTTGCAGTAAACCTTGATTAATTATTTTAGTCTACGTCTTGCTTACCTCTGGTAAGGTGAAAGAAATTCAAAAGAAATGACAAGTTAAAAGTTTATGAAGACTGACGATATATGTATGGTGTTCTGCTCAGTACCAATGTTGTGATAGAAACTACAAAAGCTAAAAAAAATTTGTTTTATTCGTCTATACATTTTCGTTCTTACACATGGACACAACATCTGCTCGGTGACTGATAACTACTTCGACTCTGAAATTCTCTTCTAAAAGCTTCTGCAGAAAAATGCAGCACGTCTTGCTGGTCCACATGTCCGCTCACGAGGACACTGCTTTTTCAGGACTTAATATTTAAAGGAAACGTACACTAAGGGCATAACTATTACTCTAAGCTTTTTATTAAACAGTGTTGGATGCTTTATGGAAGAATTATATCAAAACTCATCAAGTGATATTATGGGATTTGTGCAATATGACACATAGGAGTAGAGAAACCTAAGTCTGGCATCACGGAATTCCTGCAGATTTTTCAGCTGCATTTTAATGCTGTGAATCTTCACATCACCCCATAGGTGTTCTACTAGATTGAGATCCAGTGACTGGGAATGAGATGATGTTTCTATCAATATTATTAAGCTGGAACAATCTGACAGGTTCCGTTGTCTCAGTGGAAACAGAATCCAGATCCAAAATTAGGGGTAGAAGCAGATGGGCGTTTTATTAAAAAAAAAAAAAAAAAAATCTAAACCGACATATACATGTGCAAACACAAAAACGTAAATAGAAGCACATTGAACTATTGGGGGGGGCACGGTGGCTTAGTGGTTAGCACGTTCGCCTCACACCTCCAGGGTCGGGGTTCGATTCCCGCCTCCACCTTGTGTGTGTGGAGTTTGCATGTTCTCCCTGTGCCTCGGGGGTTTCCTCCGTGTACTCCGGTTTCCTCCCCCGGTCCAAAGACATGCATGGTAGGTTGATTGGCATCTCTGGAAAATTGTCCCTAGTGTGTGATTGCGTGAGTGAATGAGTGTGTGTGTGTGTGTGCCCTGCGATGGGTTGGCACTCCGTCCAGGGTGTATCCTGCCTTGATGCCCGATGTTGCCTGAGATAGGCACAGGCTCCCCGTGACCCGAGGTAGTTCGGATAAGCGGTAGAAGATGAATGAATGAATGAATGAATGAACTATCCAGCAGTCCAGGACAAAATCATCAAAATATGTTAAATTGTGGCTATGAAGGGACGCACATGCACAGCAAGAAGACCCAAACAGGCTGTGGCATTCAATAATTTGCAATAACATTCCAAACCATTCAGAGAAAACATTCCCCACTTAATTACACCATCTCCACCAGCCTGACACAAGGCAGGTTGGTCCATGGATTCATACAGTTGGTCTCAAATTCTTACCCTACCATCAGCAGAAAGAGAGATTACTCAAACCGGGCTGCAGTTATCCATATTAAACTCTCCAGTGTTGCAACCCGTGCCCACTTCAGTGTCCTGTTGTTGGCTGACTGTAGTGGAACTTGACGTGCCCATCTGCTTTAAAATGGTGATTTCTGAGATGCTTTTCTGCTCAGACTTATTATCTGTAGCCTGTCTGATGCACCCTGGCCATTCTCTGGTGATGTTTTCCCATCATCAATGTGTTTCCATTCACAGAATGCTCCATGGATGTTTTTTATTAATGGATTTATTTATCAAAAATACTGAGACCAGCCGGTCCTCAAACAAGCAGATTATTTCTGTTGTTGAATTTTACTTGCAGTTTTCAGTTTTGCATGCCTTAATCATACACAACGAAAAACTATTTTGGCATAAAATTTTAGGTCAAAAGGTTATAACACTTGTACTATTTATAATTATACTTATTTTTGTCACAAATATGTTACAGCACAGTGAGGTTCATTCTTGGTGTAGAGGCATTCTCATCCTGGAGCAGACAGGGTTAAGGAACTTGCTCAAGGGTACAACTGTGGCAGGTTGGCCAGAGCCTTAACCTCGAGCTACCACAGGGGTTTGAACCCTCAACCTTCTGATCAGTAACTCAGAGCTTAACCACTAAGCCACCACTGCCCTCTTCTGAAGAGAAAAGTCAACAAAAAAATACCTTAATCTAGAAGTTCAGTTGATTTACGTCCTGTGGGGAAATGATGCTGAGCTCAGCAACTGGTGCAGTGTGTGATATGGTGTTTCTCTCACTAACGAGACTCTAGGCTAGATGCAGAACGACAACCAGGAAGCACAATGTCTCCACCACCTGAACTACCTTTTTTAACTAATAAAGCCTGCATCTCACCACATGCTATGATAAAGAGAAAGCCCTGACTTATGCCTCGAGCATGTGACCGAATTCTGCCCCGGCATTACGGCCAACCTGTTTAGACTTAAATCAACACAACCCAAAGCTCATATGTGCTCATAGTCTATATTATCTATATTATTTCACTGTCTGTCTGTTCTGAGAGGCTTTTTGTGTCCACTCCTATCTGAGATATTTCATAAAACTATAATGCCACGATATAACATAGATTTATTTTTTAATATAAATTGTCTAATACTGCACAATAAAAGATTTAGGTTATGATTATGAATGTGTTATTAAGCAGAAAATGGATTTCTTTCCACTCCTATGTGTCATATTGCATAAACCTTATATATTATATCACCTGATGAGTACTGATGTAAGACTTTCATATAGCATCTTACATTTTGATAAAAGTTTCATGTAATAGTTATAGAAGATGTATATTAAGAAGCCTAAATAATAAAAATATTTTTTTATAAGAGCATGAGTGATAAAAATCAAGTTAAAAAATTAAACTGTTGCTTGAGGTAGTATTGTCTATACATGGGTTTAAATTTTAAACTTCATATCCTAATAATGGATGAGGGAAGATGGTTTTGAGGGTGTTGAAAAACCCAAATACAATTCTTTAATACTGCAAGGAATTAAAGAATAACATTAAATTATGACTTAAAATTTTTTTTTAAAAAGAATCTTGTACTTTTTATCCATTTATAGTAACATTTCATAACTACGTGTACACAATTTACACAAATAAAAACAAACTATATATATATTTTCTACCGCTTATCCGAACTACCTCGGGTCACGGGGAGCCTGTGCCTATCTCAGGTGTCATTGGGCATCAAGGCAAGATACACTCACACACAAGATACACTCACACACTCACACACTACGGACAATTTTCCAGAGATGCCAATCAACCTACCATGCATGTCTTTGGACCGGGGGAGGAGCCCGGAGTACCCGGAGGAAACCCCGGAGGCACGGGGAGAACATGCAAACTCCACACACACAAGGCGGAGGCGGGAATCGAACCCCAACCCCGGATGTGTGAGGCAAATGTGCTAACCACTAAGCCACCGTGCCCCCCATTTTTTAAATTGTACCTCCTTATTTTATTTTATATTTGACTATCTATCGTAGTGAGATTTTCTATTTTTTTAATGAAATACAGTTGTAAAAAAAGTATTTTACTGCATGTCATACTGTGTATGATTGTGTATGTAACAAATAAAATGTTAATTTTTGATTTAACTATAACAGCTTTAAAGAATCATTCCCTCAACAGTGTCCTGTTTTTCTAAATAATAATAATATATGGCATAATAATAGATAAATTATAATATACAGTAACTCTCAGTGCCGGTCCCAAGCGCGGATAAAATGGGCGGGTTGAAAAATGATGATCCGGATGATCTGCTGTCGTGACCCTGAACAGGGAGAAACTAAATGTACATCAACATGATTTTGAACCCACTATAAGTTATTGATTTTGTTCTATTATTAAGAATTTTATTGACATTTTTTATTTTTATTTTAAACCTGTCACTCACATTGCGGTCAGTTTGTGAGCTTCTGTTATAGTAAATCAACAGCTCCTGACCAATCAGATTTCATCTTAGACATTAGCAGGACTAAAACTTGCAGATGATTATATAGATCCTTTTTAAACATTTAAACAGCATTGATTGATTGAATCCTGATCCCGTGTATAAAAATGATCTTTAAGTCATGTTCAAGCAGAAAGCGACGCGAGCGCGCTAGTGAAGTTTGGGCTGAGCCGAACGGGCTCGGGTAGACAGAAGCAACCGCTGATGACACTATAGCTGGTCTACAAAGAAGCAGAAATGTGTGAATGATCAGACATGTACAGAGGAGCTCCACAATAACAAACCCAGCAGAGAAATCTCAGGCTTGCAGAGGAAGCACTAATCACACAGTCAGCCGAGGTGAGAGGCCCGAGCTTCAGCTTAATTGAAATGCCAAAAAATGAGCTGTTTTACATATGTGGAAATGACAGGTACAATTCTCGCTGCAGTCTCCGGTCTCACCTGTGAGGCTTTGGGTGTAGCACAAAGTGATTTCAGATGAGCTAAGGCATACTTTAATCCCACTGCCTGGTCCCTGAACTGGTAGATTAGATTCAACAGTTCAACAGAAAGAATTATTTGACAATACCTATGCAGAAAGAATGAAAATGTCAGTGCTGGAGCGTTAATAGAGAGAGAGAGACTGGTCTTTTCATGGTGGACCAGTTCGATTTTGGCACATTGTACAAGCCAGGATTGTGAATTGGCAGCACCATGGGGATGGAATTTCTTCACGGCAATTGCACACGTTTTTTCAGCTAGATAAAAACGATGTAGACTATATAAAACCATGTAAAGGCCGACTTAGAAACTACATTTAGCCAAGATGTGTGCTGAGAATGGCAGAGACCATAAACCATACTCAAGAGAATAGCAAAAAGTTATTATAGTTATTATTATTATTATAAAAATAGTTATTTCTATCTCACACTTCAGTTTTAAACAGAATGATCCTCTCAAACCTAAGATTGGTATAATATATGAAGTCTCAGATAGTCTTTCCATGTCAGTCTGTGTGTTGGGTCTACAAGGTTGTACCTTAAAGTAGGTAGAGCTTGGTTTTTGAAATTCTTTCAAAATGTGGTGGAAGGAAATTATGTTACCTGATAACAAGAAGAAGAAAATTACTCTGTCTGATTAATGCATAAATGGTGGTGCACACTGCTGGGGTAGATCTGCATAGACAGCCAATGACTCATAGGATTACTTAGGATAGAACCACTTGGAGACAATCACACCGTCTCTGAACTGCCGTTGCGTGGGTCAGCTTTATGCTCGAATCTTCATCAGTGAACATTTGTAGACTTCGGCCGGAAGGAATTAGTGTTAAATCTGTAATGAACTCAGAAATTACTCAGACATTTTAGTTCCTCAGGAGCTCTTGGTTAAACAATTCCACTCGACTATAAACTGTTGTAGAAAGGACATTATTTACATTTACATTATTTACTGTTCAGTGTCACCCAAATGAGGACGAGGTTCTGCTAACAACCAGCTAATGCCCGACATCTAATGGCGCCTACTCAGTGAGGCAATAGGTCCCTTTCCAGAACATTCCAGCTGTCTGTCTCTGATGCCCCTTTTCCACCGAGGCAGTTTGAGTGCTGGTTCGGAGCCAGAGCCTAATTTAGAACCAGTTCTTTCTTTTTCGACAGCCAAAGCACCGGCTCTGAACCAGGAAAAGTGGTTCTTAAGTAGCACCAAAACGTTGCTGGTCTAGACTAAAGAACCGCTTGTGTCAGGGGCTGGGGGCGGGGTTAATGTTAGCACATTTGATAATGTAGCTTATGTATACTAATGTTTAATACACTTTTACTTTATCGCGATATGATACATTATCAGCACACATGATAGTAAGTAGCTACATGCTAATGCTAAGTTTTTTCTGTGTTAATGAAAAAAATAACGTTATGTACTTTCTCGATAACAACCTCCGTTTATACATATTACATGGAGCTGGACGTACACGTTGGATTCGCTACGTTTGGATGCTAATGTAGGTTCACAAAGCCATGAGAATTAACAGTAAAGCAACACCCGCCATTGTTGTTTGTGTTTTGTGTTTGTGTTTGTGTTTGTGTTTGCCGCTGCTGCGCTAACGTTGCTGGGACACGTATACAGTGACATCAGACTCGGCTCTGTGATGGCTCTCTAGCCGGTGGAAAGACAAACCGGTTCTTAGAAGGTTCGCCAGTGGAACCAACTTTGAACCAGCACCAGTGCTAGCTCTGAACCAGCACTCGGTTCTTTTTTGGTGGAAAAGGGGCATCAGTGTTGGAATAAACTTCCAACCTCAATCCTGACTGGCAGAATCTGACACTCAATCTTCAAAAAGCCAGTTGAAGACCCACCTCACCACAAACACGTCCATTCTGAGCACTTTGCTCCACCAACATTCATTTTACAATATTGCATGGTAACACTACTGTCCTCTGTTTGATATATCACTTGGAATTTTTCTAGATTATAAAATCTTCTAAATCCTCACGCTCCATCATAATGAATTCGAATATTACATTCTTAAGAAACTTGGATTTTTATTTTATTTATTTATCTACTTATTTTAATCAAGGCTGACTATAAGACTTTGGGAATACATTTGGAATGCTGCTGGTTTAGGTCTTTTACTTTCAACCCCAGTGACATGTTTAAAAATTTTCATCATCAAATTCAATATTCATAGAACAGTTCACACAAACATGTCTTTTTTTCACACAAAAGATTATCTAAGTAAATGGTGATATCAAACCCATTCATACTAGATCAGACTCACAGACACAACATTATTCATACGTATGTCTCATATGTCCATCTTCCTTTCACCAGTGTAAAGAGTTAAAGAAGCTCCTCCGCCAAATGCAGGAAATCTAATGAGAATCATGTAGTGTGGGACCAAAATAAAACTATTTGTCAATGGACAATAACAAACTTTTTTCTAACATAATCTAACTCTGTCACATCATCAAGTCTAACATATAGTATCTTTGTGGTCATAAATTGGAAGTAGATTATTGATGTTGTGGTGGTTAGTGGTTTAGAGGCTTTGGTTAAAATGGGATGAGATCACAATATTTCCGTCCAAAACCTGGTCTTCTTTGCCAGGAAAATTCAGACGCAGGGAGGTTGGTAGATTCAGATCTCATTTTACATCAAAAATTGATACTGGAACAAAACCAGAAGGCTGCTAATAAAGGGTTCCAAAAATTATATTTCATATGCAATTTTTATGCATTTGAACGCTGTAGGTTGAGCTTGTTAAAGAGTTTTTAAACAGTACTTGTGATATAGGTTTACCTTTTAGCTGTTAAACATCTGATTTTAACCAGAAAAGGTTATTCATAGATTGCAGCATCAGTGACACACAACTTTTATTCATCCTTTCTGGTCAAAAGTGGGCAAATTGCCTTAACTACACATACTCTGAATGTTTCCTCGTCATCACATTAGTAATAAACGGCTTTTAGTTTTTTTGTATGAATACCAACGTAACTGCCTCCATCATCAGATTTCTTGGATTGGATCTAGAGATGTGGATTTCAAGGCAGGGTATTTACTAGCTGAGAAACATTAATAATAAAAGTGAAAAGGTTGGTCTTTATGATGCGTGAAGGAGGCCAGCTTGGGTTGGATACAAAGCCAGCTAATATCACATACGGCGAGCAAAATGAATTAACGTTAATATCCGAAGAGATAATTTATATCTGTGTCTTAATAGTGTACTCTCTCTCTCTCTCTCTCTCTCTCTCTCTCTCTCTCTCTCTCTCTCTCTCTCTCTTATTTTCAGAAGCGTTATCCTTACAGGTCTGCTACTCTCCACAATGACACTGGCTCTGAAGTGTGTGTGTGTGTGTGTGTGTGTGACTTTAATAAGTGTGTTGTCATGGCCTGTCTGTTTCAGTGTATTGGAGGCAAGGATTTATAGCTGTCAGTTCATATGGCTCTCAGGTGCATCATTTTCTCTACACATGACCCTGCCCAAGACTTACTGTCTCCCTCTTGCTCTCGTTCTCTTTCTGATTATCTTTACGATGTTCACTTTTACACTCCCAGGCCATTGTTTAATCCGATCGCAAATAATAAGTGCATGTGTACAGTAAGAGGTGAACCGCCACCTTATTGTGGTGGAGGGGTTTGCGTGCCTGAATGATCCTAGGAGCTATGTTGTCTGGGGCTTTTTGCCCCTGGTAGGGTCTCCCAAGGCAAACAGGTCCTGGGTGACAGGCCAGACAAAGAGCGGTTCAAAACCCATTTATGAAGAGAAATATAGCAAGGCCCGTGACGTCGCCCGGTATGGCGCAACCGGGGCCCTACCCTGGAGCCAGGCCCGGGGTTGGGGCTCGCATGCGAGCGCCTGGTGGCCGGGTCTTACCCCATGGGGCCCGGCCGGGCTCAGCCCGAAGGAGTGACGTGGGGCCGATCTCCTGTGGGCCCACCACCTGCAGGAGAAACCGTAAGGGGCTGGTGCAATGTGGATTGGGTGGCAGTCGAAGGCGGGAGCCTCGGCGACCCAATCCCCGGACACGGAATCTGGCTCTAGGGACATGGAATGTCACCTCACTGGGGGGGAAGGAGCCTGAGCTGGTGCGGGAGGTTGAGAGATACCGACTAGATATAGTTGGGCTCGCCTCCACGCACGGCTTGGGCTCTGGAACCCAACTCCTCGAGAGAGGCTGGGCTCTCTACTACTCTGGAGTTGCCCGCGGTGAGAGGCGGCGGGCTGGTGTGGGCTTGCTCATAGCCCCCCAGCTCAGCAGCCATGTGTTGGAGTTCACCCCGGTGAACGGTCTCTCACTGTTATTTGTGCTTACGGGCCAAATGGCAGTGTAGAGTACCCGACCTTCTTGGCGTCTCTGGGAGGGGTGCTGGAAAGTGCTCCGACTGGGGACTCCGTCGTTCTACTGGGGGACTTCAACGCTCATGTGGGCAGCGACAGTGACACCTGGAGGGGCGTGATTGGGAGGAACGGCCCCCCCGACCTGAACCCGAGTGGTGTCCTGTTATTGGACTTCTGTGCTAGTCACAGTTTGTCCATAACAAACACCATGTTCAAGCATAAGGGTGTCCATCAGTACACATGGCATCAGGACACCCTAGGTCGGAGGTCGATGATCGACTTTGTGGTTGTTTCATCTGACCTCCGGCTGTATGTCTTGGACACTCGGTTAAAGAGAGGGGCGGAGCTGTCAACTGATCACCACCTGGTGGTGAGTTGGATCCGATGGCCGTGGAGGAAGTTGGACAGACTTGGCAGACCCAAACGTACTGTGAGGGTCCGCTGGGAACGTTTGGCAGAGTCTCCGGTCAGAGAGATCTTCAACTCTAACCTCCGGCAGAGCTTCGACCAGATCCCGAGTGAGGTTGGAGACATTGAGTCTGAGTGGACCATGTTCTCCACCTCCATTGTTGACGCAGCCGCGCGGAGCTGTGGCCGTAAGGTCTCCGGTGCCTGTCGTGGCGGCAATCCCCGAACTCGGTGGTGGACCGGGTCCAAGCTGAAGAAGTAGTCCTATCGAGCCTGGTTGACTCGGGGGACTCCGGAGGCAGCTGATAGGTACCGGAGGGCCAAGCGAGCTTCAGCCCGGGTGGTTGCAGAGGCAAAAACGGGTCTGGGAGGAGTTCGGTGAGGCCATGGAGAAGGACTATCGGTTGGCCTCGAAGAAATTCTGGCAAACCGTCTGGTGCCTCAGGAGGGGGAAGCAGTGCCCTGCTCACACTATTTACAGTGGGAGTGGGAATCTGCTGACTTCGACTGGGGACATTCTCGGCCGGTGGAAGGAGTACTTCGAGGATCTCCTCAACCCCACCGACATGTCTTCCACTGAGGAAGCAGAGGCAGAGGGCTCAGTTGAGGACTCATCGATCCCCCAAGCTGAGGTCACTGAGGTGGTTGAGAAGCTCCTCAGTGGCAAGGCACCGGGGGTGGATGAGATTCGCCCTGAGTACCTCAAGTCTCTGGATGTTGTGGGGCTGTCTTGGTTGACACGCCTCTGCAACATCGCGTGGAGGCTGGGGACAGTGCCTCTGGACTGGCAGACTGGGGTGGTGGTCCCTCTGTTTAAGAAGGGGGACCGGAGGGTGTGTTCCAACTAGAGGGGGATCACACTCCTCAGCCTCCCCGGAAAAGTCTATGCCAGGGTACTGGAGAGGAGAATTCGGCCGATAGTTGAACCTCGGATTCAGGAGGAACAATGCGGGTTTCGTCCCGGTCGTGGAACACTGGACCATCTCTACACCCTCACCAGGTTGCTGGAGGGTTCATGGGAGTTTGCCCAACCAGTCCACATGTGCTTTGTGGATCTGGAGAAGGCATTCGACTGTGTCCCTCGTGGTGATCTGTGGGGGGTGCTCTGGGAGTATGGGGTCCGGGGCCCTCTGCTAAGGGCTGTCCGGTCCCTATATGACCGGAGCAGGAGTTTGGTTCGCATTGCCGGCAGTAAGTCAGACTTGTTCCCGGTGCATGTTGGACTGGTGCAGGGCTGCCCTTTGTCACCGGTCCTGTTCATTATTTATATGGACAGGATTTCTAGGCGCAGTTGGGGGCCGGAGGGTGTCCGGTTTGGGGACCACGGGATTTTGTCTCTGCTTTTTGCAGATGATGTTGTCCTGTTGGTTTCCTCAAATCAGGACCTCCAGCATGCACTGGGACGGTTTGCAGCCGAGTGTGAAGCGGCGGGGATGAGAATCAGCACCTCCAAGTCTGAGGCCATGGTTCTCAGCCGGAAAAGGGTGGCTTGTCCCCTTCAGGTTGGTGGAAAGCTCCTGCCTCAAGTGGAGGAGTTTAAGTATCTTGGGGTCTTGTTCACGAGTGAGGGAAGGATGGAGCGGGAGATCGACAGGCGGATCGGTGTATCTTCTGCAGTGATGCGGTCGATATGCCGGTCTGTTGTGGTGAAGAAAGAGCTGAGCCGCAAGGCGAAGCTCTCTATTTACCAGTCGATCTACGTTCCTACCCTCACCTATGGTCATGAGCTTTGGGTCATGACCGAAAGGACAAGATCTCGGATACAGGCGGCCGAAATGAGTTTCCTCCGCAGGGTGGCTGGGCGCTCCCTTAGAGATAGGGTGAGGAGCTCGGTCACTCGGGAGGAGCTCAGAGTAGAGCCGCTGCTCCTCCACATCAAGAGGAGTCAGCTGAGGTGGCTCGGGCATCTGTTCCGGATGCCTCCTGGACGCCTCCCGGGGGAGGTGTTCCGGGCATGTCCAACCGGGAGGAGGCCCCGGGGAAGACCTAGGACACGCTGGAGGGACTATGTCTCTCGGCTGGCCTGGGAACGCCTCGGTATTCCCCCGGAGGAGCTGGAGGAAGTGTCTGGGGAGAGGGAAGTCTGGGTGTCCTTGCTTAGACTGCTGCCCCCGTGACCCGGCCCCGGATAAGCGGTAGAAGATGGATGGATGGATGGATGGTACAGTAAGAGGATAAATCGTGTACAGGATCATGTAGGTGATTTTAAAAAGAATTGTGTGTGTTGTAGTGGAAAGGAGCAATGAGCAATGTTCTTAAGTGAACTGTTTGAGTTTATTACGGTTTGAATTTGTACCTAAGAGCTGCTGCAATAATCATAAAGACTATGCTGCTCATACTGTTGGACATAACTGTAGAAGATTTTTATTTCATAATATTGAAATAATGGTTATAATGGTTGAAATAATTCTCATAATGGTTTAAGGAGTTTTGTCCCGAGGTGGTTGGTACCTTTGGTTTGGGATTTAAATTTATAATCCAGATTTCTGTAAAGCTGCCTAAAGAGCTACGCATGTGACATTAGAGTGAAGTGTTTAGAATTATGTGTACAATTTTAACACTGTTGTTGTTTCAGGGTCACAACAGCAGATCAGTTTTGGTGCAGGTTTTATGCCCTTTCTGATGCAAAGTTTACTCCTCAGTGTTTGGGTTGGCACAGTTATAAATGATGGGATATAAATTTGATCCTGTTTATGAATTCAGGTGTACATGTGAGGCAAAAAAATGGGCTTGTCAAAATTGTATTCCTCCCTTTTGTATAATCATATTACTTTGCACATGCTTTCATTAAAAATAAACATTATATTCATTTATAAATTCATGTACCATGTTTCACTCTCTCTCTCTCTCTCTCTCTCTCTCTCTCTCTCTCTCTCTCTCTCTCTCTCACACACACACACACACACACACACACACACGTACACTTAAGTGCTTAGGTACACTTAAAATATTCTCACCGAATACTCTTTCAATCACACTCACTCTTTCCACTCCCCACTATAACCTTTACACACTCTTTCTATAACTTTTCTTATCTTCTTTTTTCCTCTCTTGCATTTTCTCTATCTTTTTTCACTTAAAGGAATTCACTTACTTAATCCTGCACATTAGAAAACATCCAGTGTGTGTGTGTGTGTGTGTGTGTGTGTGTGTGTGTGTGTGTGTGTGTGTGTGTGTGTGTGTGCATGTACAGTATGTGTGTTTATTTGTGTGTATTAAATGTTCAAGATTATTTGAGCAGACTTAACATTTATTTTTTCTTTCAGCTCACAGGACATCAAGCTATAACAGATATTCAGCTTTCCTGCAGATTTGTGTTGCTGGACAAAAAAAAAGTGCTTTGGTAGTTTAAAGGGTCCGAGGTGTAAAAAAAAAAAAAAATGCTTCTTTAGCTTTATGTATCCTGTGACTTGTCTTAGACACTGCCTGACACATCCCATTAATAATCCTGTATATAAACTCTATATCTATATGTGAGAATCTGCATACTTTATGCCTGGTTTTATTTCTTGCTGAAACTGAGATTTCTAAGCCTAAGCTCGTAGATCTCCTTATCGATCCTCATTAAAACTGAAGGCTTGTGTTAATGGACTAGCCAGCAATTTCGCTGCTGTAAACGTTTCTCCCAGGCTCCTTTTAGCTGTGATAGGTTTTAGTTAGTACACCTGCTTCTATTTTAAGCTTCACTGTAAGTCAATTTTATTGTTACTGCATCCCTATAAACACATCCTACTACACACTTCTGAAATGTTCCAGGTGTAAAAAGTGTCCAAGACTACAGAAGAAGCCTGACTTGTTGTTTTATTATCTTCCATTTTTTAAACAAGGCTGAATGGAAAACCATTTTGGGACATTTTTAGGATATCAGGGATTTGGGGGTTTTAGTTTTTTTTTCTTTCCTTCTCAATGACACGTTTAAAACGTTACTTATTTTGTCACAGCATCAATAAATCACATTATGCTAACAGGATTCGGAAAACCTTCATCACTGTTTTCTGCTGACTTGGTAAAAAGATCTACATGTTAAAATGCTGGCCTCAGTAATGTTATATAATTCAGTGTAAAAGGATTAAGATTAAAATAACAGTGAAAGAACAACTGTTAATAATTTTGATCTTAGACAATGGTAATCAAGCTCCCACAGATTGGTGATGTCAAACTCATTTCTACTCTCTGAGAAATGGGTTTGAAGCAAAGTGGGACAACAAAAATACACCTGGATTTGCCATATTCTCTGCACTTTATGTGGCTAGGACTAACTTACTTTAAGTCCTTAGCTCTGCGTTGTTCTATGTAGCACCATGGTCCTGGAGAAATGTTGTTTTATTTAACTACGTCCTGCGTCAGCTATAGACGTTTGAAATGACAATAAATGTTTCTGACTTGACTTGACCCCCTGCCCTCTTTCTCCTATAGTATATAGTATGACTATATAGTATCACGTAGCTGTGTATTCATGGTCTAGCTGGAAATCTAAGTTTAATACGTTTAAGACTATATAATTTAAAACGTTCTAAATTTTAATTCCTCATCAGCTTACAGGAACCTTTAAAACATCCTGTGCTCCTTTCACTGGTTGAATTTTGTGCACATTGGAAATAGTTTCTGTTTTTAAAATATATATTTACTGTTGTTATGACTTTATGCGTCTTTTGTTGTGTCTATTTTTAATCGCTGTTATGTTACTTATTGCCTTCTTTCCCAGGTCTCTCTTGCAAAGATATTTCATCTCAATGATTTTTTTGTCTTGGTTATATAAAGGTTATTATCTACAGTTTGATATGTTAAGAAGGTCAGAAAGTTTTTAAGATCTATCTGTCTCTCTATCTATCTAACTATCTAGCTAGCTAGCTAGCTAGCACAGTATGACTACATACAAATAAGCCACAGCTTGAACGCGGTTTGGAATGTAAGGAACGTTCTGAGGTAAATGTACTGAGCTAAAACTTATTTAGCTTATTTGCTATCATCCACATGTTTCTTTGCTGAAACCAGATTAGCAAACGAGCATCAATTCTAGCGGCTAATAAATTAAAATTCTAGTGGTGATTTCCAATTTTAAAACTGGAACAGATTTAAATATGTATTAACAGTTACTTCTTTTACCTGGAAAATGATGTTATTTTAATTTCTTGAAACTATATATTAGAAAATTTGTATAGTATTTTATTCTTGAGTACATTCATAAACAATAGAAAAGTAAAAAAAAAAGTAAAGCCTGTGGATGCTGATGCAGCAACTCAAACAGGGTCATGTGGGTGCTGTAGCTGTAGTAGCTGTTGTTGTTGTTCATTTAAATTGTCATTTACAGCAATTGTTGTTGTGGCTTCAAAATGTGTAGCTATTATTTACTGAAAATTGAAAAAACCTTGCTAAGCATGACACTAGCGTGACCTCTGCCTCTTTACAACACACTTTGGATTGCCGCTAATGTGTCATCTTCATTAGGGCTAATCTGCTATTTCAAAGTCATTAAGACTTTCTTTAGCAAGCTAATGCGATATATTTGTCTTAACATACGTATACACACACACACACACACACACACACACACACACACTTACATGCACACTGTGCTTATGAAATGATAATAAACCACCACAGGAAGAGAAGAAGCTCAGTGGGGAGCGCTGCTAGGATGTGTCTGGAGACAAAAAGGAGCTGACAAGAGGGATATAGTAGGAAACATGATGATCCTTAGCATGGAAGAAGAGTGTAGGAGTAAGTATGAGAAGGGCATGAGGGAGAAAAACACTACAAAATGAATAGAGGATGATTGCTGAGCCAAGTGGGCGAGAAAGAGACAATAGGGTAGCAGGAAAATATGTCCAAGTGCAGAGGGCAGCCTAAAGGGTGGTGGGTGTGAGCGACGAGTCAGTGAGAGAGCCAGCGAACGAGAGAGTGAGCGATAACGGCCATGTATTTTTTTATGGTGTGATTCATCTGATTGGGGATAATTGCACAAGCACTTGGTGTTCAACAAGAAAAACATACACCTGTCGGTGTGTCAGTCCCTCTGTTGATGCTCCTAAAGGAAAAAATATCAGATCAGGCATCTGGGAATAAATAATCAGATTCTCTGCAAAACACACAAGCCTGTAGTAATACTGCTTGTTATTACACGTGATAATAATACACACCTTTGAGACAACACAAAAAAAAACAAATAATTGACTGAGACGCAGCAGCCTGAGGGCGTCACTGCTGCATATTTTGCATCGTTAGCTTTCAATTTTTGCTTTTAGGACAAATCCCACCAAGTATAAACAAATATAATGGTCGGAAGGAGAACATTAGAAACGTGATGGAAAAAAGAAAACGTTTCATCTTTTCCAGAATTTGAGGTTAAACCGTACCGTTCACGCAGGCTGGCCTGAACACAGTCTGTCCTTTGTGAAAGATTCCAGGTCGTTGTTGGTGATGAAGTCGACACTAAATCACAGTTAATTAATATGCTAAAACTTTGCCTCTAGCACTTATCTCTTACTACAGCAGCCAGCACCTTGTTATTTAATTACTTTAGAGGAAAAGTTAAAAAGAAATTGCTTCTGGACTGAGAATATGTGGATTCCTTTAAAAACACTCAATTAAAATGGACACACACACACACACACACACACACACACACACACACACACACACACACACACACACACACACACACACACACACACACACACACACACACACACACACACACACAGCCTAGTGGTGGGAAGGAATTAATCTTTCAGTACTTTTTTTCAGTAACCATTTTTTAAAGCCATTTTATAATAACACTGGACTTCCACATTACACTTTTTAATTTTTTTTCTTCAGTTAACAAAATTCAGAAAAATCGTTATAAATACGTGCCATGTAAAGCAAGGTGGGGTGCCTGACTCTAGCGTTGCCAAATCCTTGGCTTTCCTTTTTTTTAAGAATTGGGATAATTTCAAACTGTTTGACATCTGGGATAAATGATATATTTATTGTTAAAGTATGTTTTTACACAAGGAATTTGTAGCACAGACATAAATTAAGGAGAAATGTAATTCTCATGCAATGCTATACAGAAAAAAACTCCTCATTAAAAAATGAAACTTAAAGTACTTTTCTACGTTTTACAGTTTCAAATATTGTCCATAATTAAAAGCATTTCTATAAAAAAAAAAAAAAAATTCCTTACATTTTTAGGAAATATGTCTTTTATATTATTTTTACGAAAGTTCTAAGTTTTTTTTAGCTCAAGTTTTTTTTTCAAGTTTAATTTTTAAATTGTAGTTTAATATATAAAAAATAATATATAAATAATAAATATAATCTCGTTTGCACAATTCCACTCGACTATAAGCTGTTGTAGAAAAGACATTATTTACATTGTCATTATTTCCTGTCCAGTGTCACCCAGATGAGGATGAGGTTCACATCTGAGTCTGGTTCCTCTTAAGGTATCTTCCTTATATCATCTCAGGGAGTTTTTCCTCACCTTCATCACCTCAGGCTTGATCATTAGGGATAAATTTTAGAAATAAATAATAACTTAATTTTAAATTTTACAATTTTTATTCTGTTTCTATACTACTGTAAAGTTGCTTTGAGACAATGGGGATTGTTAAAAGCACTATTGTGTGAAATTACAGATTCCACTCAAAGATACATGTCAGAAAGAGCTCATTCCCAAAAAGGCTTAAGTATCATAAGGGAGTACAATTAGAACTCTAAATAAATAACCTTGATTAATTGTTAGTATTGGAGCGGCAACAGAAAATCAAAGACCGTCACTAAACAAATGGTATAGCAGCTAGCATGACTGTCACTTACAGTATGTGTCTGTTTTGTTTCTAGACCTTCAAATTTGTCAAAAGCTCTTGGAGGAAAAAAACAAGCTATGAAAATAAATGTTGATAAACATGTCACTTTTTGTATATCCCAAATAAAAATCCTGAATTTTATTAAAATCTAAAGATTCGTGACATGCTAATGCGTACGAATTACGCAGGTACAACTTTAAAGCGATTTGTTTTTATATGAATTTTGTACGTCTGAATAATAGCATACGCTGATCCTTTTTCAAATGCAGCTGCTTCACCAAGTTGTCTAAAAAAGATATATTTGTCACTGCAGCCGACTCGAGCAAAAGCAATTTTTTCACTTCCTCACTGCCTGCTCCATACAAATCACTTTCCCCTATTCCCGACCAGTAAACAGGTTGTGTGGGAGGCTGAGCTGAACACGATGAAAGGATTCCACATGCCACGTGGGCAGCCCTTTAGGCTACTCTTTAAAAAAAAAAAAAAAACGCCTTTCACATTCGCTTGGCGCGCGTGTAAAGTAGCCTTATCGGTCTGCCGGAGAACGTGTGGCGAATACATGACAGCTTCCTCCTTCTACTATCTTATCACTGGAGAACATCAGGGCCTCTCTCAGAACCAGAATCGCTGCGAATAAATAAAATAAATAAATAAACACACTCAAACCTGGACCCCGAGCACTTTGTGTTGTCCGCATTTGCACTTCAAAGTGGCGGAGGAAGAAAACAAGAGAGAAGTTGTCTAGTTGTCAGCCTTTTTTTCCCCTCTTCTTCGTTGGTTTTAGTTAAAGCTGTACCACTGATGTTGTCTTATCAGCTGCACTCAGAAACGCCACGTGCTCTCATGAGATCGGCCCTGAGGGGACACGAAAAGACACGTATTCGCGGCATGGCTGCGGAAGAGGGAGTAAGGAAAGTGGAACTGAAAGCTATACATGCTCGAGGTCTAGTGAGATACTGGTGTAATGATATATAATAATCAGCATGGTCAGGGATTTTTGTGCATGACCTGGTGAAATCACCAGCACAGGATTCTTCTTTTAATCTCCTCCTGACTTTCTCTGAGAGCTGTACTCATGTTCGCACACGTGAATGGAAGAGGCTGAACGTGTGTGGTAATGACGTCACAAGACGCTTCACTGAGCAAATCTGTTGGAATTTTGAATTTTTTGCAAGCTCTTCCGAATATTTCAGAGTTTTTATAAAACTCCCAAATCCTGGACTTACAAAACTACAGTACTTCCATTTGTCTTAAGTACTTTGAAAGTTCTACTCAGTTGACTGATAAATACCAACTTCTTAAGAACAGGCAGCTTGGAAGCACTGTATGAAAGAAGAAACAAGGTCTTGCTGAGGATCTCATCCAGTAAAACATACTAGATAGGCTCCCAGCTCAAGGTCAGCCATGATGAAGAACCCTCTGTTTCCACCCCAGTAGAGTCGTGCTTAAGGGCTCAACACTGGTAGTTTAGTGGTGTTAAGGCTTGAAACCCAAACATTTAGCTCGAACCTTTGTTGTGTTGTGATCCTATTAGCAGCTAAATTCATCACAATTGTTAAAGATGAGCTAAATTACTACACTTTTAACAGAAGTGCTATTTATAATATTTGAAAATAGCAACTGCTTAATAACTAAATTATAGATTATTAAAACAATACATCATTAATGGGATTCAATTAGACACTAAGGAATGGTTTCTTTCAGCTTCACCGGATTAGTAAATTAATGAGTTTATGTCATTACCTCCAAGATTACTTACTGCTTAGTTTCTAAGTACTTTAGTTTCTAAGTACATTAATTAACAAACCGTATAATGTTAATGTTAATGTTAACCATATTAAGAGTTGAGTTATCAAGTTTTTTTTTTATTTGTTTGTTATTTGTTTACCTGTACACAAGATAAGCACCTGCTCCTGTGTTTGTCGTTTTTTTTGTCTTCTCCTCTTTCCTACATTTGTCCCTGTAGCCACTCTGCTATGCCGTGCTGCCTCAGGCTCAGCAGGAGCTGGCATTTGCCACAGATTCCCTTCCAAACGCACTGGAAAATTCACTGACGTGTCCTCGAGCGACTGTATCCTTTTTTCTTTCCTTCCCTGGGATTCACTGATCTGTGGAAAAAATCAAATTGATTTAGCATATGATTCACACCTTAACGTGACCAGGACAAAACGATGCACAGCGTAACACTGTTGTATTATGTCTAAAGAATTTTGCTTACCTGTAGCGACAGATGAGAATGACTTCAACAAACTAGCATTCTTGGTGTGTTTTAAATAAGGAAATGTTTTTATTGGATAATACACTGATGTAAACAAATATTACTACACTGAACATAAGGACACAGAAATTTGCTAATGTATGAATCATTTCTTATGTGTAAAGAAGGAGGTTTTTTTTAAAAAAAAAAGTCTGCAAAAAGGTTCGCTCCTGCGATCGCGTACGTTACATATATGTTACAATTGCGATGTTGCTTTTGCTTCATGAACAGGTGATATGGTAGTAAAGCAGAACAAATAGGAAGGGTACAACTCACGGGGGAATAACAAACAGAAATGCCAGCATGTATGAAACGCCTGCCAGCACCCTCTGGTGGTCTGGCAGGAAACTGTCCAAGTAGCTCCTAACACCTGGGTTTTGTCTTCGTCTGTTTTATGGGCATCTGTCCTTTCCTAGTCCCGTGATTCTCCATTTTTCCCCAGTCTTGGCCGTTTTTGTCCTGATTTGGACTGGAATAAATTAAATCCCTCTTGCACTTGTGTCTGTCATCCTGCTTCTGTCCCCGCACAGACATCCTTGTGGCAGAAATATAACTGGTCCCAAGATTTACAGCTGAAAAATTGACCAAACTAATGACCAAAGATATTATTTGAGGCATAACCTCTAAAGTCGAGAAGCTTTCATACTTTTGGTTTGCAGTCTGGAGAATGTTTCGAGCAACCACAATCAATGTGAGCAGAGCAGGTGACTTTCCTGTCACCAGGAGGCAGATATAAGGGCAGATTAATATTTTAATAATACATGGACGATACAGAAAACATAATGATCTCAGATCTCAAGGCAAAAGATACACACAGACGACTAGAAAACCGACACACAAAAGAAAGGCAAAAGCAAAACAATGAGTGCTGTGCAAGATGTAACATACTGTACTGTATTATACAGTATATACTAATGCTTTTCACACCAAAATGTGCAAACAGTCATGTGATGTGATCAGGTGAGCTGAAGTCGCTGATGGGAAGTCATACAACGTATTCAGGCACAAACAGAAGCATAAATATATAATAACTTTCAGTTTTCAGAGAAATAGCGCATGACTACATCTCAAAAACTGCTTAGAAAAACTGAAAAACAGTCAATTGTTGGAAAAAAGAGACACATTTTTGCGATTATTTGCTTTCTAACACGTGATGTGAAAATGTACAAAATTAAAGCATATCACAAAATTTTTTCCCCCCTTTTCATTCTGTCTGTGTTGCATGTAAATACTAATAAATAAATAAATAAATTTTGTTCTGTATAGCTACATTTATTTTACTTTTAAGTCCATTTGAGATTTTTTTACAGTCTGTTTTATTCCATTTGACTTTTATAACATTTTTATAGCATGTAGTACCGTGTACAATTATTTATGTCACTAATAAAATTTAAATTTGAAGAAAAGTCAATTAATACAGAACACACACCATCACTAAACACACAAGAATGATTCGACAGTCAGATGTTTGGCCTGGAATCTTTTGGCAAGAAAATTATTTTCAGTTGACATCACAGGCAGATGATTTAGTTTGGTTTGACAATATTGTGGATCGAAATCTATTCTGCCTGGAGAAAGTGTCTTCACTGCTCTTCTATTAGTGACAGATAAGGCAGAGTAAAGTCACGAAGCAATATCCACATGTGGGAAAATGTATTACAGATTTATTTTCCTCAGGGACTATAAACTCTCTCTTGCTCATGACGTACCGTTAGTGTTTATCAGCCCTTTGAGCTGGACAGTGTCCTTCAGGTATTTTTAGCTTTCTTTTTTTTTTTTGAGATCATCGACTCGGATGCGCAGCTCGTACGCAGACGCCGCTATTGACGTTTCAGGACAGAGCTGACCTGCGAAGCATTTCTGCCAGGAGAATATCCATCAAAGCCAAAAATACAGCATGTTATGGTTACCTGTGTTTACAACTCACATGCTTTGCTTTCTTTTCATTGAGGAGAACTTATTCAGAATTATACAGTACATGTCATGACAGGCTTTTTAATATGAAAGTCACATGGCAAAACCAACAAAACAATCACAGTACTAGAAAGATGCAAAAGTATTGGGACAGTCGACGGGGACAGCCGTATGCAAAAATATTAGAACATTTATTGCAAACAAAAAGGATGTGGGGGGGCGGGGGGCACAATGGCTTAGTGGTTAGCATGTTCGCCTCACACCTCCAGGGTCAGGGTCCGATTCCCGCCTCCACCTTGTGTGTGTGGAGTTTGCATGTTCTCCCCGTGCCTTGGGGGTTTCCTCCGGGTACTCCGGTTTCTTCCCCCGGTCCAAAGACATGCATGGTAGGTTGATTGGCATCTCTGGAAAATTGTCCGTAGTGTGTGTGTGTGTGTGTGTGTGTGTGTGTGTGTGTGTGTGTGTGTGTGTGTGTATCCTGCCTTGATGCCCAATGACGCACAGGCTCCCCGTGACCCGAGGTAGTTCGGATAAGCGGTAGAAGATGAATGAATGAATGAAAAAGGATGTGCAAAAGTATTGAAACGGGGTGGGGACAAAGGGCTAAGCAGATTATCAATAGTTATTTTTTTATTGAAAAAAATAAAAAATAAAAAAGGGGGATATTATATGCAAAAGTATTGGAAAACAAATAGCAAGAAGCAAAAGTACTGGAACAACCACAACATATTAGTATGTGAAAAACTATTGAAGCACACAACCACTGTCTGTTGGTTAATCCAACTCGACAGCCACACACTAGTCAAACAGCACAGTCAGCAAGGAATATCACAGTAATATCAAGCAGAGTCAAAAACTGGCAATAAATTAAAAACAGTTTTGTTACATTATGGGCTTAGAAAACTGAGCAATACAATACCTCATATAACCTGCTGCAAATTACAATACCACATATAACTGCTGCTGATTGAATGAATTAAGTTTTCATTCCAATATTTCTGCACATGCAATATAGAAAATACAGTATGTATGTATGTATTGAAGGGTTGCTGCAAGGAACGTTAACAGCTTAGACAGGCAAACGCTTTAGATCAAGTGGTAGACAAGGGGATAATTGTTGATGTGGTGAAGTTTTCTGTAACATTTAGAGAAGGAGTCTCAAGTGTCAGGGCTTTGTAAGAGTCAGGGTTTACACTGTAACTTTACATTTAACCTGGAAGCGAAGAACTAACAACAGAGGACTTCCTGGGCTCTCAGTAACATGACAGAAGAGAATAAAAGAGAGAGAAGATTGTGAACATAAAATATAGCTACAAATTTAAAGATTGTTAGTGGAATAATTCAACTTGGCATTATTGATAACTCAGTCACAGTCACTGAATACCTGTAACATCACCGCAATAAACAACTCATGTTTTATTCCTTATTTAAGGCTTCATTAAATATTGGCATAATTTCCTCAATACGACTGTGTGGCCAGTCGAGTCCATCTGGTGTCCTCTCATTGATTTTCATTAGATTGCAAAACTGCACTCATAACCAAAGAGTTGAACAAAGTTGGGAAATTCATGATTGTGTGTGTGTACCGAAACCGTTCAGCTCGCCGATTCTATCCCTGATAGAAGCTTGCTGCCTTTTGTACACGTACCGTCACATCATCTGCTGTCAATATTCAATATTGATATAATCTCTCGTACAACTTTGAGCTCAGGCTCACATCAGGCCTCTCAGTGCAGCAGAATCTTAGTGGAATTGATCAGCGGGTGAAACACAAAACAAGATGAACGATATACATGAAGAATCAGGGATGCTGATGGAGGCCATTTTCACTTCACTACCTCGCAATTGATTAATCAATCACTGATTGAATGAATTCCTCTAGTAGGTTTGAGCACAGTTGCTGCTGTTTTTCTCAGGAAAAATTAAGCAGCTCTAACGGATGAGAAAGTAGCAAGGGTACATTGGTACAAGTGGCATAGAACATCATAAGAAATGAGATACTGAAGGAACTATTCTCTTATTTCTCTGATTATAAAATAATAAGCTGTAAACAAATTCATTTTCTTATTCATCTCTTTCGAATTATTTATCGTTATGATCAAAACGCATGTCTGGTCACGAAACAAAACAAAAATCACAAAACACATGATGCTTGTTGCTATGGAAACTGCAACACCAACAACACAAACTATCGGGAATCGAATTGCGACAGCACTTTATGTTACACACCCCGGACACTTTATAAGGAACAGGTCTAGAGGCAGTGGTTAATCTTCACATCTGGATGAAGTAAAAGTGTGAGCTCTGTGAAATTTTTACAGAGCTCACATTTTTACAGAGCTATAAAATTTTATAGAAGCCTTGTCACATATACATTAAAGCACAGTGAAATTCTTTCTTTGCATATCTCAACTTTGGAGGTTGGGGTCAGAGCACAGGTTCAGCCAGGATACAGCACATCTGGAGCAGTGAGTGTTAAGGGCCACAACAGGGGCAGCTTGGTAGTGCTGGAGCATGGACCCCAATCTTCTGATCAACGACCTAAAGCCTTAACCACTTGAGCCACCACTGCCCCCACATGTTGGTGCCAGATGGGTGGGTTTGAGTATTTCAGAAGTTTCAGGGATTTTTATACACAACAGTCTCTAAAGTTTACTAAGAACCTGGAGGTCAGTTCCAGTTCATACAGGAGTTCTTCTGCTCAAACCTGAAGCTCCACAACATTTCTTCTAGGAGTGTGCTTTGTGCACAGGAGCATTGTCATGCTGAAACAGGATTTTATAGCTATAGTGAAAGGATTGTAATCCTACAGTATACAAAGAATTGAACAAAGGCATCGGGGTGCACATACTTTTGCCCATATAGTGTATATGATTTTAAATCAAATCAAGGATAAACATGGTTCAGAATTTTTATTTATAAGGTTACAAATTAATCTGTTTGTATCAAGCTTGACAAATGAGGCTTAGTGTTAAATAAGCTCCTGGACTCATGAAGCCTACTATAAAGTCTCTTCTGGAGTTCTTCCATGAAGTCAGAACACATGCCGGTTTCTGAGGGTTTCTCATTAGCTGTGGCACGCCATGAGCGGTCCACTGGAACATACCGATAGGCCTGTAAATGACCAGTATAATGCCTCCCTCTGGTTTCAGACTGTTCTTCTAAATTAATTAGTTGGCTAAATGTAGGATGGAGAAATTAATGACAATATTAGGAGAGAGAGAGAGAGAGAGAGAGAGAGAGGGGGGGAGGGAAGGATTTGGCTCTTGACTGTCCATTATATTGTTCTTCATGTTTTAAAAAATGAACCTCATTAAACCTCGGTGGCATCTAATAAGCACTAATCCTCCACAGTGCAGCGACACACACACACACACACACACACACACACACACACACACACACACACACAGGGGGATTATTGAGACATTGCAACCTATAAGGGCACAGGACAAGAAAATAGCCTTGGCCATTGACCATTAGAGTTGTGTGTTAGTTGTAAATGTACAGAAAATACTTACAGAAGCACACAAACACTTTGAACTGCTTTAAAAAAAATATTGGCATTACAGAAACTCAGACAAAAAAAAAAATCTTGGCATTACAGAAACTCAGACAGTAAGTAATAGGCTAGTCGCTAGACGGCGTGCAGTTTGTGCTCTGGCATGATTGTTCAAAATGAGACGAAGACCTTAAGATTAAAGATTTAAGTGAGAAGGTCAGCTTTTTCTATCAAACTCACAGGAGATTTTACTGTGAATTTACAATAAAATGCTGAAGCACTTCCTTTCTCATCATAGAACATCGAAGTTTGTCTTTACCCCGTTAGCTAACATTAGCAATGTGTAAACCTCAATGCTACTAAACCAGCAGTGGTGTTAATAAGGACAGAAAATAACTGTTAAAAACTGTTAGATGGGATGATTTAAAGAGTCATTTTTTTTCTTTGCTGCTTTCTGATCTTTGTCTCTCGTTTAAACTTACTTTAGTTTTTGATTTTTATTTCTCCTGATATTATATTTCATATGTAGCTCATAAACATTAGAATAGCCTTCCTGACAATGTTCGGGACTCAGACACACTCTCCCAGTTTAAATATAAATTAAAGACATATCTCTTTAGCCAGGTGTACACATAATACATCCTACAACCATATGCTCCAGTAGACACACATAATCATTTACTTCTGGTTAATATTATGAACAGCAGCTACGCTAATTAGTCTCCACTGTTGTCTCTATTTCTACGCATCCTGAGGCATCTCGTGATTGTGCCAGCTCTAGTTGTGTTCCTCTTCATGCGGATTTCGGACCTTCAAAGTGAAGATGGCATCTACATGTGGTCTTTGAGAACAAGAACCTCCTCATCAATGCACAATTGTTGGACTGTATATTACTATAGAAAGGACATTATACATGATAACGCTACCCGGTGTTTATAACAGTTTATAATCACACCCTCCAGTGTCACCCAAATGAGGATGAAGTTCCCTTTTGAGTCCAGTTCCTCTCAAGGTTTCTTCTTCTTCCATCTAAGGGAGATTTTTCTTGCCACAGTCGCCTCAGTCACCTCAGACTTGCTGATTGGGGATAAATACAAACACATTTAAATATGTCTAATATTAATCTTGAACTTTTGTGTAATATTAAACTTTTTTACTGAATTTCATATTTTCCGTAAAAAGGTGCTTTGAGGCAATGACTGTTGTTAAAAACGCTATACAAATAAATTTGAATTGCATTGTTACAGCCAAATGCTGTTAATGCAATTGAATTGAAATGAATATGAGTATGAATATGAATATTAGAACTGCAAAGTTATAGATTTAGGTGTCTTTGGATTTTTTTGTTTTGATGTATGTATAAACCTAACTCCAGAAAACTTAAAAGCGTCCGCTGACTCATGCAGAGTGGACACACACACACACACACAAACACACACCTGCAGTCAACGTCCTTGGATTTTCCTATTTTGTGAGGACAGAAGAAGACAGCTTGCTCTTTGTTACTTGTTTTCTCTCAAACATTCTTCTTTCCTCCTCCTCCTCTTTGTCTCCCAGGACTCGCCACATTGTCTATCCATCTGTACCTCAGGCCAGCACAATATGAATATGTGAATAAAATAAGACAAGAGACAGATCGTATACACTCTTGTGGGCACAGGTGTATAGAACACACACACACACACAGTTTTCTCCTGTTATGTCTAAAAGCAGTCACTGTGCATCGTGTCACTGATCAGGAAAACCTTAATTAACCTCATTCTCCGAAACAAATAGGTGTGTGTGTCTGTGTTTGAAAGAGAGGAGAGAGAGATAGATAGATAGAGAGAGAGTGAGAAATAGAAAGAGACTGAGAGAACAAACAAACAAAAAGCCTGTCACATGTAAAGGGGCATAAAGCTATGTACTGTACATATATAACACTTTGTGTGTGTGTGTGTGTGTGTGTGTGTGTGTGTGTGTGTGTGTGTGTGCGCAAGTGAGAGTGAAAGAGAGAAAGAGACAGAGAGAGAATAGATAAACAAAAAAAGTCTGTCATAGAGAAACATAATGTTATGTACTGTACATGTAGAGCACTTTGTGTGTGTGCAAGTGAGTGTGTGAATTAGAGAGAGAGAGAGAGAGAGAGAGAGAGACGAAGAGAGAGAGTCATATACATGGTTAATTTGATACATAGCCTTAAATTTATTCAGTTCAAATGAAGAATAATAAATCAGTGTTCCTTTACAGACATCTTCATCACTGTCACTGTCATCACTGACGGTGAAAATCTTGAACCTCATCTCCAAAAACGAACCAACAAACAAATAAACTTATTTTGTAACAAAATGGTGAGAGAATTCTGTACTGTACATGCACTATACTGTGTGTGTGTGTGTGTGTGTGTGTGTGAGAGAGAGAGAGAGAGAGAGAGAGAGAGAGAGGGAGGGAGAAATTTCTAGATGGTTGGTTTGATCCATAGCCTTGAATTCAATCAGTGGGGATGAAAAGCAATTCTCCATAGAACCCAAAATAATTCATCTCCATTACACTGCCGGAGCTCGCTCCATGTTTGGCCCAGCGTGCCCTCCTCCTTCCTCCTCTCTGAAATAAAGTGGAGTAGTGCAGGGGTTGGACTGAGAGCTTACGATAACCGTCACATCACCCTGAACAATTTCAGCAGCACTTTACTTTACTACTTTGACATTGGCGAGTGAAATTCCAACTCGTATATTTACCTGGATCTTCATGTGGAACCAAATGACTCTCCTTTGTTCTGTGTGAGACAGCAGACAGTAATCATACAGGAATTCTAGCAAATAACAGAAACCCCTTGAATTACAGATATGTTAAATTCTTAAATTTGGATTTAAAGATGGGGTCTCCGTTGTTTGAAAGCCAGTGTTGACATTTGAAATCACCAAAACAAACACGCCCCTAACCCAAATGGGTCCCACCCCTGTATTGATAGCTCCGCCCACACATACATACGTAACCCAGGCAACTAATGGAAAGAAATGTGTCTTTATCATAGCTGAAGGGAAGAACAATACCATTGCAGATAAACAAGCAAGCAAAAATGACACGCAAAGGACGGCATATATTAGTTCTGTGAAACAAAGCAAAACCAACGTTACTCACCTATCGAGAAGGAAAAAAGCAACCTCGGGCGTCTTAAGTAAAGTTGGCCGCATATTCACAGATTCGAGGTTCCCCCGAGTCAATAACTCCTGAGCTATGTGCACTGAACACTCTCTCTGCCCATATTGACAAGACACGCCCCTTTCTGCTCATTGGCTACACGTTTGTTTTGTTTTTGTTTTGTTTGCCGGTCTAACTCAGTTTTCTGAAGCATTTCTCAAACAACGGAGACCCCACCTTTAAATCACAGGTTTTTAATAACACAATATAATAATAAACTAATAATACACATATAAACATATGTTGTTTTTAACTCTTTTACCCAAACACATGATATTAGCTCCTGTTTGTCTTGTGTCCATGTTGAACATTGAATGTCTCTGTCTCACTCCACAGTGGTGTTAATATAAAGCTCATATGAATGTAGACACTCAGGACTTTAAGTTTGTAGTGTTTCATCAGTATTTCTGTTTTTCACTTGAATACTAGGGACAAAGAAACGATTCATAGAAAAGTTCCAGAAAAACATAAACGGTTATTTTTTTCTCCACACAAATGTTTGTATCTTCAAGTAAATGTTGATATCAAACCCATTATTTTTATCTCAAACAGCTCAGATCTTTAACTGTGTAAGATTATCAACAGAGGGAAAACATCTCACACTGAATTTTTTCTAAATTTGAAGGAAAATCTTTCACTTGAAAGATGGAAACTGACAAAATGTCCCATAAAACGCTGTCCACTGAATGGAAAGATGTTTAAATAAGTTTAAATAAGTAAAAAAAAAATGTATATCCATACAACCAAAAAAAAAAACCAAATGAAATTATATATTTAAAAAAAATGAAAAAAAGTAAAAAAGAAAAAGAAAAAACATATCATCAAATAAATAAATAAATAAATAAATAAATAAATAAATATGATAATTTCTAGGAAACCAGAGGTGGTTTTATCACATCACTCTCACTATCAGCATGATTACTGTATTTTAACGCTATTACAGTAGGTGTTTTATTCCATAAATTATTTCTTTTATTTATTATTTATGTATTTAATTTATTAGAAGTTGTCCTAAATTTTGCTATATCATTTGAGTAAAAGACTTAAGTGCATTAAGTCTGGATAAATGTCCTGGATGTACAGCTTCATCATCAACTTCATCATCATCAACCTTGAATTTCCCTGAAGATCAGTCTGCACGTGACTCGAGTTATTTTCACAGGATTTAAATGGGATTAAAAAATCAACACATCCACTTATGAGTATCAAACCATTCCCATCTGAGAGATTATAACGCTCTTACGAAGCTCTTAAAAAGCTCTTATGAAGCTCTTACAAAGCCCTCTACAATTCCATTACTCTTTTTAACAGGAAAGAGTTTTGAGAAAGGCATCATTTTAATTCCCGTTTACTAATTTACTCTGTTCCTCGCTGACTCAATTCCCCTGACTTTTCTGAGATGTCTCGAAATTACAGCAGCAACAGAGAGCGACAGATTAAAAACAACGACAAAAAAAGAAGTGCAGGGCTGCATAATGGTCTGTGACACCACAGCTACAGCAAACAAATAAGAAGAAAAAGACTTTTAAAAAGAGTGTGTATGTGTGTGTGTGAAAGAGAGAAAACACAAACTCAACAACAACTCGACCCGAGCTTTCCTGTCAATTCATACATGATGAATTCAGCATGGAAAAAGGACTCAGAGCTGTTTAGCTCGGTGGAATCGAATTAATCACCACGTGACAGGCGAAGTTGTTTACAACGGGATGCCATACGGTGCAACCTGTTTCCTCTTATATTTTATACTTTTATTACATCTCTACCTTCCTGGGATTCATTTGAATACATTACAACGTTTAATGTATATTTGAAGACATACTGTTTCTATACTGTACTAAGTATTTAAAACTTATTTAAAATGATTATTATTTGTATTATTTTCCTAGATATAGTGCTAATAAAGTACTGAAATATGCTACTTATTTATTGTCAACCTTAGATTTTATTAAACGATCAAAACTCTGTTTTGTATCAGATTTAATTCCATTTCACTTCAGGTTTACACACTAGATGATTTTAGTGTCAGTTTGCCCCTTCTAGTGATTGCAGGGGCGTGGACTGGATCAATTCTGGTCGCAACCGATTATTTGTCTGAATAATTCTCAAGTATATGGTGTGTGGTGTCTGTATAATTATTGTACTGCTCCTGATCGTGTCAGAGCCTCCCTGAGCTCACGTCGTAAATATCAAACATGTTTAAGATTAATTTAAGAGTGAGAGCAATCAGCCCAGGAAGAGTCACCGACCGGATGGCCGTGCATCACAACACAACCCGAACCTATACTGTATTCTCAGACAGGATTTCACTTGTATTCTTTTTCTTCTTGTTTGTTATTTGGCACAAAACTCCATATTTGTTTTTTTTCTGAAGTCATGTTTGATCACGTGAGTTTCTGTTAAATCGTGTGTCTTTGGAATCACCAGAATGAAATCGTTACAAACGGCAGGTGTGTGATTTATAATGCTAAAATAAGTTGAAACGATCTTTATGTTAACGTTATTATGTATTAACGTGAAAATCGTCTACTGTCTATCCAGCCTTAATGTAGTGAAGAAAAGAAAGAAAAAAGGGGTAACATTTTATAATAACAGTACATGAATAATCCTAATCCTAACACTCTTACATCAGATGTGTAAATTCAGGTTTAGTTTGAACTACTTTGGATTTATCTTTACGTGACTATAAACTCAGAAAAAAAAAAAAACACTCTTTGTGACTGTCCAGTGACAAAAAGACTTAGCAAACATTGTAAAATTCATCTAGTATTTCATGCCAAATATTAATTCCATTAACGATTTGAAGAATTACTGTAAATGAATATCTGAATAAACCCAAACTACTTCAAAACCTGGAATAAAAAACGAAGATCCAAAGATAAATTTAATAATCATAGATTTGCTTTACTGTAATCTTATATTAGGAAATAATAATAATAAAAAAAGATAAAAATTTCAGATATCTTAGTGGTTAGCACGTTCGCCTCACACCCCCAGGGTTGAGGGTTCGATTCCCGCCTCCGCCTTGTGTGTGTGGAGTTTGCATGTTCTCCCCGTGCCTCGGGGGTTTCCAAAGACATGCATGGTAGGTTGATTGGCATCTCTGGAAAATTGTCCGTAGTGTGTGATTGTGTGAGTGAATGAGAGTGTGTGTGTGCCCTGCGATGAGTTGGCACTCCGTCCAGGGTGTATCCTGCCTTGATGCCCAATGACGCCTGAGATAGGCACATGCTCCCCGTGACCCGAGGTAGTTCGGATAAGCGGTAGAAAATGAATGAATGAATGAATGAATGAATGAATGAATGAATATTTCAGATACTTTCCTTTGCAAAGATTCTTTTCTGCAGTGTGCAAAAAGGAATCCCTGTCACACCTCCTGAGATATTAAAGAGGACATAATTCTGACAACACACACAAGCAAAATGCTACAAGATGCAAAAGAGAAAAAAAAATTTAAATTGTAAATTGACATAGTTTCCTAAAAGAAACATTTGCCTTTCCTGAATATTTTTGGCAGACTTCTAATCTCTGGTGCCCTGGTGAGGCTCAGTCTCATGCAATTACGCTGATACATGGCCCATCTCTCACGCTGCTCCTGTGCCAGATGGCGAGAGAGATGCCACAAATGAACTACTTCACTAGCCTGTATTTGTGGCTAGCACAGGATAAGGAGCTATAACTCATGGAGGAAACTGACAATGCTGGAAGCTAGCATTGGCTCCCTATCTTTTTTCAATAAAGCACTAAGACATGATGGTTTGCTTTGTCTTCCATACCTCATTACTCCCTGGCTCAATTTTCCTTAGACTGAGAAATGAATTTCAGATTAAATGGGCCTCGGGCCCAGGTAAAGCCATGCTGCAGCCCAGCTAAGGCAAAGTAGGTTCTAGATCAGCAGCTGGGAGACAGGCTGCAGAATATACATGCCATGTGGGTGAAGATGTCATATCTGCAATTCAGTATAGACCAGGTCTGGTATATTTATTAATATGACATATAAACATATCCAGCCTAGGTTCAGCTTGTCCGGAAAACCTTTCCAGATATTCTGTCTCAAAGGACTCTACAGGCCATGCTTGAGGGGCTTTCTGACATCTGCTTGCTTGGGTGTGTGAGCCATTGCTATGATTCAATCACTTCATTACCCTGCTACAGCTCTCGAGAGGGAATGAGCTCTTGCAAAGAAAAAGAAACACCTCCATCAACCTGAACAGGTCAAGGACTCCGAGAATGGTCCATGGCCACCAACGATGAAAACAGCAATATACACTGTATACTGTATATCCCAAGTCCAGGTTCCAGGATGTTTATTATTTATCCTTCATTAATGTATCATGCTGTATCACGATATAGTAAGAATTGCAGCATAAACTCTCATGTATGCAGCTGCACATTATCCAATCGGCCAATCGTGTTGCAGAACTAGGGTTAAAATGTGCTTACAAGACAAGAAACTAAGTTATTGATCGTATTCAACATCAGAATAAGGAAAACTGTGCACTCTGTCACTTTTAGGTTTTCAGAGTATTTCAGAAACTGCTGATCAGAGGTCACTTCACTGAGCAGACAAGCATCTGAACACAACACATCTAATTTTGAGGCACATAAGCTACAGAGCAGAAAGCCTTGTGGCCAGAAATATAGAGTTGGCCAGAGTTATTGTTGACTTCAGTCAGATTTGACTGTTTAGCAGCACTGCTATGTCCATCCCTCCAACCTGTTTATCAATCCCTCCATCCATCTATCCATCCATCCCTATATCCATCCATCCATCCATCCATCCATCCTTTCATCCATATATCCATCCATCCATCCACACAATCCTATACATCCATTCACCCATCCATCTTTCACCCATCCATCCACATAACCTACACCTCTCTGTCCATACAAATCACCCACCCAACCACCCAGCCATCCATTCACCCAACCACCCACCTACCAACCCGATCATCTAGTCAAGCGATGAATATCCACCCATCCTTTCTTACACCTACCCACCCACCCATCCACCCATCTGTTTAAACCAACCCATCCATCCATCCATCCATCCATCCATTTAAACCCATCTATCCATCCATTCATCCATCCATCTATCCACATCTGGGCCTTAATGAAAAAGGAAGACCTCTAAAAATCCTGTAAACCCCTCAACTGCTCATTTCAGTTGTCAGGATGTTTGTCAATATCGTGATTAAATATCGCTTTTGTTTGCACTAATGCTAAGTGTAATCTACATGTCACTTATCCAGAAGCATGCTGGAAAAGTCTTTAGATTTTGTATGATTTTAGGACAAATTAAAGCTGAGCCAAAGCTTAGTGAGAAAAAAAAAAGAAACATGAAAAACGTGAAACGTGAAATTAAAACGAGCACAGGCAAGAAATCATTTGCAGAAACACCCCATTTGTACTGTTCCTAATAAAGAATGCATTTATTTCGATCTAATAATATAAAACCCATCAAGACGTGTTAATTAGAGAGAAATACACCTTTGTATTTCTGTTTTCTCCAGTGATATCTTTGAATATTAACATGTTCTTCAAACATAGGCTGAATACATTCCCCACTGCTGTAACAGCAAAAAAAAATTCAAAAGAAAAAGCAACCATTATCTCTGAATATTTAACTGAATAATTAACTGAATAACTGAAAAAAAAAACTTATTCTGAAGGTTATAATTTGAAGATGGAACAAAAAAGAAAAAAGCATTTTTTTGTGAGTAAAATCAATACTACTGCCATGGAATGAGGAACTCAGAGAGGTGGAGGAGGAGAGGTGAAGGAGCTGTAGATGAAGGTGTAGCACTCACACAGATAAGTTGGAACAAGTAAGATGAAAAGAAAAAAAAAACAGACGCCCCGTCCAAGACGATCATGCTCAGTCCACACACTCACCTTGAAATCATGCCATAATTACCTCTGATTAAATGCCTCTGACTGTTGCACTGCGTGGTACTGAACTCTAATCAGTGCAGAAATTTAATGCTAATGGTTTTAAACAGCTGATAATCGAGTGTTACCTGCTACAGTGTTATCACCTGCTGCTGAAGGTTGTGAATCTTAGCATGGGAGGCTTGGATAAATAATAATAATTATCTATCTATCTATCTATCTATCTATCTATCTATCTATCTATCTATCTATCTATCTATCTATCTATCAGCCCATAAAGTCTATCCCTCCATTCATCCATCCATACATCCATTCACCCAGCTGATCAAGTGTTACCTGCTACAGTGTTATCACCTCTCGG
This sequence comes from Tachysurus vachellii, assembly GCF_030014155.1. Lineage (NCBI taxonomy): Eukaryota > Metazoa > Chordata > Actinopteri > Siluriformes > Bagridae > Tachysurus > Tachysurus vachellii. The sequence goes on along the minus strand of NC_083471.1, from coordinate 6,972,608 downwards.
GTTGAGGTTGTGAACCTCTGCATGGGAGGCTTGGATAAATAAAAAAAAAAGATGCTCTTCCAGCCATTTTCTATACTGCTTATCCTACATCCATCCACCCTTCCGTCCGACCATCCGTCCATCCATCCATAAATCTATCTATCCATCCACCCATCTATCCACACAATCCATTCATCCTTCCATCCTTCCATCCATCCATCCATCCATCCATCCATTCACCCAGCTGATAATCAAGTGTTACCTGCTTGAGGATGTGAACCTCTGCATGGGAGACTTGCATAAATAATATGCCCTTTCAGCCATTACGTATCCCACACAGGGTCAAAGGAAACCTGGAGTGTATCCCTAAGGACCCAATGAACGTGGAGGAAATCTCCAAAGCTCTGGAAGAACATCACACAGGGTGGAGACAGGAACCGAACCCTAAACCAAACCTGAGGTGCGACCTGCTAACCACTAATCTTATCTTCAGGAAATGGCAGACAAAGGTTTGATGTGCAGAACACAAACCTCAACAACTAAAACTGTGAAAAAACCCACCATAAATTATGAACAAAGACCACAGATGAAGCACGACAAAACACATACACGTATACGGCAACAAAAGCTTGACACAGAAGCTTGAATTTTCAGGCAAGTTATTGAATGAACAGGAGTGTTAACGAGGAGTATCACAGTATAGGTGTGAACGATCAGTGACGTGATAGTCATGTGACTTGCTGAGGCACTAAATACGGCGTAACCAAGACTAAATACGGCATTTCACACAGTTACTAGTGATGTGCTGAGAGCAACTTATAAACCTCTGCTAATATACACAGTGAAGAAGAGATCTGGAAGAGGTGTGTGATTAAAAGACCATCGGGTCAAGCTTTAATCTGAGATCTATAATATTTTAACATCTATAACATCTCTAGTCATATTCATAGCTGCTGACTTATAGGTATGGTACTATTTATCAGAGATGGGGGACTCGAGTCATATGACTTGACTCGAGTCGGACTTAAGTCGCACATTTGAGACTTGAGACTTGCTTGACAAGTATTAAAAAAAGACTCGACTTGACTTTGACTTGACATTCATGACTTGAGACTTGACTCGGACTTGAGTTAAATGACTCGAAATAACTTGTTTGTTTGTTTGTTTGTTTTTTTAATCTGTTTTTAAACGCACGCCAGAGCGTAATCTAACCACGTGACGCAGCAGGCAAGCAGAGGGAGCGCGCGCACTAACTAATAAACCTTAACAGTCGTGACGAAACATGGAAGGTGCGACACCAAAAATAATTAAGTTCGGGTACCGGGAGTTTGTGCAAGATGAGAAGAGAAGAACAGCAGAATGCGACCACATCGCTCACAATTGAAGTTCTAACAAATAAAATTTTTTACAAGCGCAATGTAGTGTAAATGGTTGGTCACTGTTTATGTGGAAATGTCAGCTTTTTTGGAATAGCACTTATAATTGGTCTTCAGTGTTAGGCTTTGAGTGAAAAGCCTATGGATCGTTTATGGGGATGCACATATATATATAAAAAACAAATATAAATATAAAAATAAAAAACCACTGAGTTGCAAGCACAGCCATATTCTTGTCTCGCATGCACACGCACGCACGCACACACACACACACACACACACACACACACACATTCAATTTAAAGGGACAGTTCACCTAAAAATGAAAATTCTGTCATCATTTTCTCACCCTCATGATGTTACAAACCTGTATAAATTTCTTTGTTTAGATGAACACGGAGGAAGATATTTTAAGGAATGTTTGTAACCAAACCCTTCATGAGCCCTATTCACTTCTATAGTATTCTTTTTCCCACTATGGAAGTGAATGTGGCTCATGAATGGTTTGTGTGTGGAACATGTGTGTTCATCAAAACAAAGAAATTTATACAGGTTTGTAACATCATGAGGGTGAGAAAATGATGACAGAATTTTAATTTTTAGGTGAACTATCCCTTTATTAATAAATTACACTCACTCCAATCATCTCTCTCTCTCTCTCTCTCTCTCTCTCTCTCTCTCTCTCTCTCTCTCTCTCTCTCTCTCTCCATAATTCACTTCAAGGTTTGTGGGATTCAATAATTTCCATTTTTTGATTGACGTGATTGATTGTTGTTGTTATTCTGTTGATAAAAAGGAAGGATCTAATGTAAGGATGTGTTCATGTCCCATTAAAAGGGAATGCCTGTTCAAAAAATGCCATTTGGTTGCATAGAAACCTTTTTTTTATATATACTTTTCCATAGTCTTCTGCCATGTTTGAGGCATATTGAAACTTTTCATACTTTTATGTTGGCCTTATTTCAGCTACATTTACATCTTATTCTTTGTAGTTTTGATTTTTATTCATTTTTAGATTTTTATTGTATTTACAACTCACCTGTATGTGGACACCTTTTAAAAATAAATGCATATAATCATTTTTTTAGTGCAAATAAAACATAGTCCATAAATACTGTAGATTTAACTTTGTTTAATATATACTGTACATTTAGTTAAATCAGCAAACATCTTGATGACTTGCCAGTGACTTGCTTGACTCAAGCTACGACTTGACTTGACTTGCTTGACATAAAGCAGTGACTTGACTTGACTTGACTTGACTTGACTCTCACAAAAAATGACTCGGACTTGCTTGAGACTTGAAGGTTAAGACTTGAGACTTACTTGTGACTTGCACATGTGTGACTTACTCCCACCTCTGCTATTTATGCAGAGAAAATAAAATTTCCTCAAGGTTGTATCTTTTATTAATATATATATATATATATATATATATATATATATATATATATATATATATATATATATATATATATATATATATATATATATTTTGAGTTGGACTGCTTTTTAGTCTCTTTAGGAATTTGCTGCATTTTTTGTGATTGTTGTGGCCAAAAATACTGCAGATTTTTTAGCTGAAACCTATTAAAAACTGTTGAAATCCGAAGCGCAGGATTCTTCTTTGTAACTCGTCCCATTGAGACACATCTGTAATGACTTTCTCTAAAAGCTGTACTCATGTTCACACACATAAACGTGCAAATTCCTCTGAATGTCATTAAGTTTGCTCGATTTTTCGACTTGATTTCAAAATCATAAAAACCTTTTGTGGACTTTTGTGATCTTACTTTTAATTTGCTCATTTTACTCATCAGTAATGGATTCACCCCACATTGTAATTTACTGGATTTTCCAATTTAGAAAAGAGTGGCCATGGTTTGAAGGATAAGCTGAATCAGCACTCATCTGTTTTACTTCCTTTAAATTATGTTCGTTATTTTATCCATGAAAAATCAACCTCTAGAAATTTTAAGGATATTTGCAGCTATATCGGTTCTTCTAAAGAAAAAAAAAACCCACATTTTTCTGTGCTCTTCTGCTGTGTAGTGGAAACAAACCCATTACAGCCCTGTGTGTGTATGTGTGTGTGTGTGTGTGTGAGAGAGACCTGTGGTGTGCTGTGAAAGGTTGCTATTCTTTTGTCATTCTCAACAGGAGTTATCGTCACACCTTACTAGACACAGCTAGTAATCCCCAGACCTTTGTGACACAAACCACAAACATCTCATTCCTTTTAGAGCGAACCCCGTCACACCAGCAGAACTCACTGAGCTTACAACAAGAGTGATCCCACTGTTATGCTTTACAAGAATGTTTGAATCTCAGGTCCACCAAACTGCCTCTTCTGGGCCCTTAATGCTCAGTTGTATAAAATGTTGAATGGGGGCATCTGCCAAATGTTAACATCTCACTCTCCTTTATGAGTAATTGTATAAGAGGAGCCACATTATGGGCCAGGTGATGATTCCAAAAGATGTGGTCAGATACAGTATATATACAGTGCCTTGCAAAATTATTTATACCCACTGAACATTTCCACATTTTGACGTTACAACCACATAGAAAAGTATTTTATTGGGATTTTATGAAATAGACCGAAAGAAAGTGGCACATAATTGTGAAATGAAAATTATAAACGGTGTCCAAATTTTTTTTTTTTTACAAATAAATATCTGAAAAGTGTGGTGTACATTTGTATTTATCCCCCTTTAATCTGATACCCCTAACTAAAATCCAGTGAAACCAACTGCCTTCAGAAGTCACCTAATTAGTAAATAGAGTGCATTACCTGTGTGTAATTTAATCTCAGAATAAATACAGCTGTTCTGTGAAGCCTTCAGAAGTGTGTTAGAGAACATTAGTGAACAAACAGCATCATGAAGACCAAAGAACACACCAGACAGGTCAGGGATAAAGTTGTAGAGAAGTTTAAAGCAGGGTTAGGTTATAAATTAATATCCCAAGCCTTGAAAATCTCACGGATTTGTACAATCCATCATCCGGAAATGGAAAGAGTATGGCACAACTGCAAGCCTACCAAGACATGGCCGTCGACCTAAACTGACAGGCCGTGCAAGAAGAGCATTAATCAGAGAAGCAGCCAAGAGGCCCATGGTAACTCTGGAGGAGCTGCAGAGATCCACAGCTCAGGTGGGAGAATCTGTCCACAGGACAAATATTAGTCATGCACTCCACAAATCTGGTCTTTATGGAAGAGTGGCAAGAAGAAAGCCATTGTTGAAAGAAAGCCAGATGAAATCCCGTTTGCAGTTGGCGACAAGCCATGTGGGGGACACAGCAAGCATGTGGAAGAAGGTGCTCTGGTCAGATGAGACCAAAGTTGAACTTTTTGGCCAAAATTTAAAACGTTATGTGTGGCGGAAACCTAACACTGCACATCATACTGAACACACCATCCCCATCGTGAAACATGGTGGTGGCAGCATCATGTTGTGGGGATGCTTTTCTTCACCAGGGACAGGGAAGCTGGTCAGAGTTGCTGGGAAGATGGATGGAGCCAAATACAGGGCAATCTTAGATAAATCTTAGATAAATCTTAGATAAAAACCTGTTAGAGTCTGCAAAAGACTTGAGACTGGGGCGGAGGTTCACCTTCCAGCAAGACAATGACCCTAAACATACAGCCAGAGCTACAATGGAGTGGTTTAGATCAAAGCATATTCATGTGTTAGAAAGGCCCAGTCAAAGTCCAGACCTAAAACCAATTGAGAATCTCTGGCGAGACTTGAAAATCGCTGGTCACAGACGCTCGCCATCCAATCTGACCGAGCTTGAGCTATTTTGCAAACTATATTTCACTCTCTAGATGTGCAAAGCTGTTAGAGACATACCCCAAAAGACTTGCAGCTGTAATTGCAGCGAAAGGTGGTTCTACAAAGTATTGACTCAGTGGGGCGGAATACAAATGTACACAACACAATATTTATTTGTAAAAAGAATGTGGACACCATTTATTCCACTTCACAATTATGTGCCACTTTGTGTTGGTTTATCACATAAAATCCTAATAAAATACATTTTTGTTTGTGGTTGTAACATGTCAAAATGTGGAAAAGTTCAGTGGGTATGAATACTTTTGCAAGGCACTGTATATATAGAGTGTGTCTAGTACTGTATATGAGAGTAACTCTTCTCTCGCTTCCACTACACAGCTTTTACTCTACTTATTTGGACCTTCTCATGCTCTCTGTACACAGCCACAAAATCCCAGAACAGCATGAGATCTTGATGTGTATGTACCGTGGAATGATGAGAGAAAGTAAGGATACAGGGGAAACAAATTCCATGCAGATTCAATTTTTCCTCCCGCTATGATCCACAAGGCAGTGTTTGGCTCTAATTTGCTCTGCATTTACGAGTTTTTGCTCAACAAGGCATTAATAATGCACCGGTGAGATTTCAGCTTGCTCGAGTGTGTTTATACCTCCGAGACGGTGTACGTGTGTGTGCGTGAGGCTGTTAGTAGACTGCTTTATTGTCACGAGTGCTCAGAGACCTCAAAGCACTGAGGGGTGATAGACATTCCCACCAAACAAGACCACAGGAACTAACAAGACACTATTTCACCTGTATAGCACCTTCTTTTATTTCTGTTCACTTTAGATATTTTGTCATGTGATGAAAATTTATTAACAAAAAAAAAAAGTCACAGGAGAAAAGTTAATCAAAATATGGCATGGGTGGAAGACAATGTGCAAAACAACAAAAAAAGGGCACAACAATGGGAAAATTCAAAAGTAATGGAACAGGCAAAAATATATTTTAAAATATTTAAATAAAACAAAAAATAAAATGAAAAAACAGGTCAGGGTCAAACTAGAACATGACGGGGCAAACGGACTTAAAAAAAAAATCAGAAAAACAGAAGCAAAGTTCAAAAACTGTACACGTGTAAGCCTATCTGTAAGTCTATGCGTAGTGGATATTTACATAAGAATCTCGCAGTGAAAGCAACAACACCTACAGACTATTTGCGGCTGCTACAAGGCTTCCAGCTATCCGACTGCCTAATCCGTTAACAATCCTTTAATCCTTTAGCAGCTCCTTTGTCATCAGGCCAGATCCCTCAAACAACCCAAGTCCTCAGACTGCTAATTCAGGTCACTGCTGTTTTTCAAAAACACAAAGTCACAGAGCCTGTCACGATGATCGATGGAGGGTAAAACGAGCTGGATAAGCTCTCACGATCCTCATGGTCTCCTCACGCTTTCTGAGAAAAATGACGAACAAGTGGGTTCCTTTAGTGACAATACGTGGAAACACTAGAAATGCTTGATGGAACTGTAAAATGCAAACTTTATCTCCACCAGCTTGTTTGATGATAAGATGCTAAAAATTATTCAGGGTGACTCACAAGATGAAGGATTACCACTTCAAAATCTGGCCTCCAGACCCATAATTTACTGGACCATTCAGAAAGACAGCTATCATTTACCTCAGGATATGTTGATTCGTTTCTGCTCACCATGGCTGTAAAGAGTACTTTCATAAACTTCACAAATGAGTTCAGACTTCATCACACGCATGACAGAGACACATCTACAGCTTGGAGGGTTTTCAGTGTAAACTCTCCAGATTGTTTTGTGCAAAAATCCAGCTGCTTTAGAGCAAAACACCAAGAGAGAAGTCACTGAGACCACATTCTTCCTCCATTTCACACATGATTGTGACGGTTATTTATTAAATTAAATATTAGCATTATTATTTTTATTTTGTATTTGGAAATTGGTTAATTATGAAATCTGTAAATTTTCAAATGATGTGAATGCTTGTGCACCATTGTGCCTGGTGATATATTAGTGGACCGTTCAGGGTGTCCCCCATCTTGTGCCTCACGTCCTCTGGGGTCGGCCCCAGTCCCGTGCAACACTATACAGAAAATTAATGGATGCATTAACCATAAATTTTCTTCTCATCAACATTTCAAATTTTATTCATCACATACACAATACGTAGCAAAATGCCTTTCGACTCTTGAAAGTACTTTTGACTCTCGTGACATATAAAGTAGAATAAAAAAATAATAGAATAGATTAAATCTAATTATGATAAAAAAAATTACAGAATTATTTGTACAAGCAATGGATGTATATATCTGACATGCTGATGTCCCTAAATATGTGAAATTGATCAAATAGGACACTTTTTAATTGCACCAGACACACATTCCTTGCACCTGCCAAAAGATCTCCTACTTAATGATCCTTATTCATCATGGCCCTCAGAATAATACCCTCTGCCTCTCTGTCTTATTATTATTAGTACTGTTATTATTACTTTTCCAATTTCAAACTGGCTCCGTCTCAACCATACAGCTCGTTCAGATACTTTTCAAAATAAAGCAATAAAAGGTATAATTGCATAGGAGCTCTAAGGCAAAGCCCCTGACTCATATTTTGACTTATTTTGATGGATAACAATTAGAGATGGGAAACGACCATATGGCTGATGTTCAGTCTTAAATTGGACAGATGCTGGGGTTATAGAGAAGCTATATGACGAAGAAACTTCGTTACTTGAGATTCTTGCAGAATGAACATCATGTTTCTGCAAGCATGAAAAGTTCCAGCATGGGAAGTTACAACTGTTCAGATTTTAGTTTGTGAATGGTGTTAGTGCAGCGGATTAGACCCAGTGACGTGCTGGAGATTGGGACGTTTTGGAAAGATCCTGTTATTTGCTGCAGGGTCTAAAATTTTTTGAAATTGGGGGCCAGGAAGCCTTTATCATTGCCACATATACATTACAGAATAGTGAAATTCTTTTCTTCGAATATCCTAACTGAGGAGCTTAAGGTCGGAGCGCAGGGGCAGCTAAGATACAATGCCAATGGAGCAGAGAGGGTTAAGGGCTTTGCTCAATTGCCCAACAGTGGCAGCTTGCCAGTGCTGTGGCTTGAACCCTGACAACACAGATCTTTAACTACTTGAGCCACCACTCAATTATTTATTTACTGTATTTACTTTTGCATTTCCATTCTCTCACATGCACCCACTGGATGATACCAGAGACCTTATTTGTGATTAGTTCAGTTGCTCAGTGCCTATAACTAGAGCCAAGAAATAATAAAACCTTCATATTAATCTTTTGAATCCAATGTACTGTTTGTCTTTCCTCTTCTACACCATGTTTCTACCTCATGTCATCTTGTATCATTTGCCCCTGGCTTGCTCATTAGAGATCTAAATCTACATCCAAATTTGTGTACAGCTTCTCCGTGAATAATGTTAAAAATGCTATAGATATAAAATTGAATTGAGAGCTTACCAAGCTGCTCGAAGAGATGACTAGCTAGCAGTCCTGGTGTGATGGCATTTTAATAATACGGTTCATAAAAAAGCTAACTATGCTACATCTTTGTCAAGACTAATGTAGCGTCTCTATGTCGAGTGAGCTAGCCAGCTATTGAAGCTAATGTGCGTAAAACAAATTGACAGATGTTTAATCCACCTCTCCTACTAGTCAACAAATCAATCTGTCTGTATCACCAGCTAGGTAAATGACTAGCCAGTTCACCACCACCAGAAAAACCAGTGCAAGTAAATTATTTTTAAAATGCAGTTTTACAATTTATTTCTATATAACTATGGAAAAACAAATCAATAAAAGTTTCTACTTGCTACTCAAGCAAATTCAGGTACAATCAAACAAAGGGGCATCAAGTCAACAAATTTATATTCGTTTAGTGAACTTTGGTTGTCCTGCTCAGACCGTTAAATGTTCTGTGTTGAAGCCTACAAAAGAGAAACCATTCCAGACAAAACCTTTTAAGAAAACAAATAACCCTTACATATCCAATGAACCATTAAAAATAGTATTTTGCACACAGACTTTGTTGTAAATGGTTATACAGTAATACCTCGAGATACGAGTTTAATTCGTTCCGTGACCTTGCTCATATCTCAATTTGCTCTTATCTCAAAGCAATTTCCCCATTTAAATTAATTGAAATCCCATTAATCCGTTCCAGCTCGCAAAATTCCACTCCAGTTGTTTTGTTTATGTGTTTTGAATATGAAAAATGTACAGTACCTGTATTTATAAATGACAAATATTGTATAAAAACATACAGTAATAAAAGAGAATGTTAAAAAAATAAACTGGTTTTACTTTATGGAAGATGCGCACGGAGGTTGAGGGAGGATTAAACAGGCGGAGGAGTTAGGAGGAATTACACTTTCACTTTCGTTCACTTACTCGGTACTGTACAATCTTAATGCTACTTTACACTTAAATGGAACTTAACTAAACTTCACTAAAATTAACAAACTTAACTGAAATTCTCTTAACTTAACTGAACTTGATTGCTACAATTTCTGTTTTCTTTACATTAATTTTGCTTAATTTTCTTCATCGCTTTACTCTTCACTTGTTTTTGCCTTTTTTGTCACTCTTTCCTCACTAACATCTGCATGTCGGCATATCAGATCCGGTGTAGTCGCACAAGTTAAATTTTTTAATGGATCCAACGCTCAAAACGGATCCGAAAATTACGGGAAGCTGAGGCGGGGAAACAGAGCACACGTGGTTGTTGGGGATCTTTGTTTCGGCGGCGGCGGCTCGGATGCTCGTAACTCAAAAATTTGCTCGTATCTCAAGGCAAAAGTTTGGTCGAATGACAGCTCGTATCTCAAAAAATTCTTATGTCAAAGCACTCGTATCTCGAGGCATCACTGTATTTGTTTTTATTTACACATTAGACCTAATGAACTGTAGATTTATGTCACAATACCAATCAATGCGCTTTAATTAAATATAATTTAATTTGGACAAAATGAATGATTGTAGCATGCAGTGATGTGTGAAGGTACATATGCTTGATTGGAGAAAATCCAAGATTCATAAACTAAGGAATCAAAACAGAAGATGGCAAAATGAAACAGGGATCATTCATTTGTGGCCTTTAGCAAATGCACTTATGCAGAGCCATTTATACTTTATCACATTAATACAGCTGAGCAGTTGAGGGAGGGAAAATGAAACAGGGATGATTCACAACCAGAAACTAGCAAAGAGGAAGGTCAGTCACATTTGATGCCCTTATCCAGAATGACTTAGATTTATACAATTAAAGCCCCTGATCAAGAGGCAAAAAGTAGCATCTTGGACTGGTGTGATTTGAACTCAGGACTTTCTATTTTGTGGGCCAACATGTTAACCGCTAGATACAGAATAAAGAAATCAAGGCTTGGTGCTAAAAGACTTTTGATAAGACAATGAAACAAGGACTAAATCAATGACTAACACAACACACCACAATCAGACAACAAAGCAATGACAGGAAGAACAAGATTTTTGGTAATTACAAACACCATTGCCTGTAAACATGGCCGCTATGGATTATACACCCTGGGACTCAAACTCACTTCCCTGCTCAAAGTCACCAAGCTACGGATTTAACTTCCTGTGCTTCTAGTAGACCTATGTCTGTCAGGTGAAGGTACCTCAACTGAAACAAAATCCTGATCCAAATGCAGGGATTGAAGACAGACTGGACAACATGATATAAAATAGGATTCAGGGAAACCGAAAACAAAACCAGGAAAGAAAAGACAAGGACTTTAGAAAAAAGTCACATACAAGACAGCAGGTATGAAGAGTAGTACATAAGGAACGGAATAAATATTGAGCAGGGCAAACGTATGTGGCAGGACATAAACAAACGCCCTCTGGTGTTCTGGGCAGGGAATTGTCCAAGGCATCCATGACAACTTCCGTATCCTGTTCCATTTACATTAATGGCATTTAGATGCCATTATCCAGAGTGACTTAAATTTATCACTATCGTCAAATTTTTAAAACTGAGCAACTAAGCAGGATTAAGGTCCTTGCTCAAAGGCCCAATAGTTGCAGCTTCATGGACATGGGATTTGAAGTCCAACACAACGTGAAGCCTTGCCAAATGACTCAGTTAAGCTGCCAAACCACATCACATGGTGCCTATTAAATTCAGTAATTTGTTGAGTGAATACAAATAAAATAGAATTAAATGAGGAAATATTTTTTTTTCTAATCACAGCCTGCATGAAGATTATCTGACAGTTCAAAAGCTCAAAGCATAATCTTCAGGGCAAGAGCTTTGACGTCTAGACACCAATGTTCATCACTTTCGAGTACGGTACGTTCCCTTACACATTCATCAATGTCAGAAAGTTCTGCAGCTTGTTTCTGAAGATTCCTCCTCCTTTCTCTCTGTAAAAAAAAGCTATGAGTCATAACTGTACCATTCCCAGGAACTTGTAGAGGGCCTTAATATTAGTGGAATATTGGAGTTCACAGCAGGTAGCAGACAGTGGAGGTATTCCTGCAGTGAGCCATTTAGATATTCTGCCACTTAGGAGCCTTAGGTTCCTTCTATCAGCACACACACACACACACACACACACACAGACACACACAAGCACACACAGACACATGCACACACACACAATTTTAATCTCTTTACCAGGTGATGATGAATTATTTATCTCTATAATCCACAGACAGGAGGAAAGAGAACGAGTGCAGATGAAAGACAGAGACTAGACGTGGATGTTCTGCAGAAGCAACACATTAAATCTCGATCTCTGAGAAAATACAACACAGTGCATGGTCCAGAAGCCAGTTCACTTCCAGACACTGTGCTAAGAATTTTTTATTTATGAAAGATTTGTTTTTTTCACTTCATGAACCGTCCACAAAAACAAGTTCTCAGATACAATACGGCAATCTAAAAACGAATCAACACCTTCTGACCAATCAGAAACACTACAAATTCTTAAAGTCCTGGTTGTCTAATTTAATAAGAGCTTCATATTAACGCCTCTGACATTCAATCATCAACATGGACACAAGACAAACAGGAGAAAACTCCATTGTATTGGCCTCTGGTTAAAAGAGTTCTGGTCATATCCAGCACAAGGTTCTATGTAGCTACGCAGCATACGCGATCCCACGATTATACCCACGTGCTTTACGACGGAGGGACAAATCCGGAGAACTTGGAAAACCTCCAGCATGTGACTCCATTCCATGACTCCAAAGTGAAGAAAAATATAAATGTCTAATAGATTAAAATGGTGACTCTGATAAAACGAGTTCTCTTTTCATTTTTGAACTCTGTTGCGTGTGCCAAACCTTACACTCAAGTGTGTCAAAAATACAGTACAGTACAGACTCAACACAACGTGACAAACACAAGTCACAGCTTTAATCACTCAGAAAAAAAAAAAACAGATTGAGAAAATACCTTATTGTGTTTGTGTTTAAACTCGGTTTGCTGTCTGTCTCGTTTGCTAGTTTGTGTTCTAAATCCTTTGCATCCGGATTCGCTTTCTATCCGGCTTACATAGCATCAATGATCAGGTTTAGTGTTTGTCCCAAATCCTAGTGTGTTAGAATTATGATGCATTTTAAAGAGATTTAAATTCAACATGGCAAAATAAATTAAGGGAAATAAGAGAAGAGACTGTTTTTCCTCCTTTACAGGACGTGCTCTTATGTCCTAGGGATGTTTTTTGCTATACACTAAATACTATACAGTACACTTTTTATTTCCAAAAAGAGAATGCATTTTTTAGTGCATAGTATAAGTTGGTCCATCGGGATGCAGTAATTCCCCAATCACCTCGGGCCTTAAAGTCGACACTAAACAAGAAAACAACTCTTCCATAACATTTAAAGTTAAAGTCCTGCATACTCGTATGCAAATCGAGTGCAAAAGCCCCGCCCCCAAATGAACATGCAAACGCTAAGTGTGAGTCCTTTATTTTCTAGCTTTGCGAAATAATATTATATTTACTTCAGGGAAGCGAATGAAGGTCTGTCTTCAGTGTGAGAGTTGGAGTTAATTACATTAAGATCATTCAGTTTAATATAATTTGATTATTACTTTGTGAGATTCGTTCATTACTGTAACATCCACAGCTACGTTTCTGTAAATAAAAATAAATATTTTATTTTATGATGTTTAAAATGACACTAGAATTTTGAAAGGTGTCGTAAAGAGAAACAGGAGAATTTACGCTTGTATAATAAGTTATTATGTTAATACTCGTCCAGGTTTAATAACAATACTCGAGACACAGAAAATAATCCAGTGGAAACATGGCTCATGTGACTCCAGGCCTCTTCCTTTACATCACTAGGACTGTAGCATGTGTCACATCCAAATATTGAATCTGAAGCCCAGTGGCCTCCACACTTTAAAGTGCCTTCGGTTGCTGAGGTGCACAAACCCAATCTAATGCTAATGATTACTTTATTGACAAGCCTGTGGCTCTCTCTCTCTCTCTCTCTCTCTCTCTCTTTCTCTCTCTCCCTTACTCTCTCTCTCTCTCTCTCTCTCTCTCTCTCTGTGCTTTTACAAACCTAGCATCTGTCTCTGCAGCCTCAGCTACTGGAAGAGACTCATAAATCACTGCATTCTCTGTATTAGTCAGCGAGTACAACCAAAGCGTTTTTCATTAATTCATGTAAGATTCATGAGGATGTACATTTCTCCTTTTTTGAAGACAAATTCCCCAAAAATCGGATTTGTGCTATGTGTAATTGCGAGGCGACAAGATTGAAAAAACATCTGATTTCTACAGCAAACACTTACAATGCTTATACATTCTGCCATATTTTATATTCTATTCCACTGATATTCACGGTGATGTGTTTCTTCAACTGAACTTTGTGTCGTAAAACTTACATGACTGACATAACCGTGTTATGAATGCCAACGTCAATCCTTTTGTTAATGACACAATAGGGCTTTTTATCCATAAAGTATTTCCTCTGTATGATTATAAACTCAGAATAACACACACTATCCATTCAAGACATGATGGATGATTTGAAATGATAGTAACATACAGGACTAACGATTCATTCTGTGTGTCTGTGTGTGCCTTGAGATGGACTGGAACCACATCCAGTGTGTCCCCGGCCTTATTTCCCTATTCCACAGAGAGGCGTCAGGTTCCATGTGACTCTGTGTAGGATAAACTCTACAGGAAATGAATGGATGGATGGATGGATGGACAGATGGATGGATGGAAGGATGGATGGATGGATGACATTTATGAGGCTTCACAAACAAGCAATACCTGCTCATGCTGTCACTTCATATTGTAATATATTGCTGTGTGGAAGCACAGCACAGGATACGGTCTTGTCTTTTTACTCCCACTGGTAGAGTTTCTGGGATACAAAAAAATTCACAGGGAAAAAAATAGCTATGTACCTTGCTATATTACTATTCCAGGATTATGCTAGGTAAGCTAGCATCGTGGGAAGTTTTATGTTATTATCTAGCTCATACATACCGACCATAGTGGTTTAAAAACATTAGCTAGGTAACTAGCCAGCTATTGATCAAAATAATCAACAGATGAATAGCTACAAAGCAAAGTGGATATGGAACAAAGCAGAAAATTGTCGCGCCAGAGTATGATTATTATTGACAGTGTTTTTATTCCATACAGGAGAAAGACAGAATTAGCGTAAATACAAGATATTGTTAGCAGGCTGCTAAAATAACACCTAGAAATGGTCAGGTGGTTTATTTAATCAGAAATGTGAGTTAGAATCTAGACACATAAGGTGTTTGGGACTGTAGTTTGTTGTGTGCTACTTGTAGTGTAGCTATGCAGCTTCTGTGTTGTAGCTGTGCTCCAGATGGTGTCAAAGTTTTTTCTGAGTTGAAGTGTTGAACAGATGTTTTCTTGAGATTTTTTGTTCCTCATAACAGTGTATAGTGTTTTCCATGCCAATGAAGAGTTCATCAGGTTAAACCTTTTCTTTCTGTGGCACGTTGGATGCCCTGTGGAAAAAATTTAACTTTATTTACGGGACAAAGCAGTGATTCTGGTTTATTGAGTAGAGGCTCATGACTTGGGCCTAATGCTGATTAGGCCCTGCAGAGAGATTGATGGCTTTCACAAAGCCTCAGAAGAAAGAGTGAAAGACAAACGAGAAACAGGGAAGCAGATGTTTGCCTATAGTTGGCCTGTGTGTGTGAAAAAGAGAAGGTGTGTGTGTGTGTGTGTGTTGGCATTGTTGTTTTTCTTGCCTAATCAGTGTTTGATTCGCTGGTTAATTGTGATCGAAAGAGTCTGCATGAGCGTACACGGCTCTCGTGTTCTCACTTCTGTAGCCGATTTGCATAACCTTGTTTTAATCAAGTTTACAATTATTCGATGCTTTTGTTCTCTGAACTGTGACAGAAATGCAATCTATTAAGGAGGCGTGCAGAGATCAGAGAGAAGTGGAAACCTGTGTGTATTTGTGTGTGTATATGTTTGTGTGTATGTGTGTGTGTATGTGTGTATGTGTGTGTGTGTGTATCCATAGCTGTTTTTGCACCATGGGTTCCTCAGCCAGAGCATCAGCCTAAGTGGAATAATAATGATGCAAATCATTGTGGCATAAATGCACACGAGGCTCTCTCTCAGGCAGGAACTGAATGGAGAGGATGATTGACAGATGAAATGGCAGCCTTTTCTGATGGTGTTCCAGCCATCTGAGCACTCGAGCTGCTTCTACCTGAGCAATCATGTGGAGAAAGAAAGAAGTAAAAAAAAAAAAAAAAACAACAAAAATGGAAAAAGAGCTCTGAATAACTTCAGGAGAACTCGATCATCTTACTCAGCACACAAGCTAAAATGAGTCCGGAGATGAGCTTCAGTGTAAAAATAAACAAGTCTTTTGAAGGAATTTAAATCTTAATATTATTAAGCTTGATCTTAACACAGGCTTGATTCTTTATTTTGTGTCCTCCTGCATAAATTCCAGACCGTGTTGAAGCAAGTCTTGTGTGCAAAATTAAACCAGCTTTATATCATTTATATTTTCAAAATGTCTGTTATTCGAATGAGTTAAAAGTCAGTTATTGTTATTTTAGCCAATAAATTGTCCGTAGAGGACCAATCAGAAGCTGGGAATCGGAATGTGTGCTGTGTGCATGACAACAAACTTGACCGAGGGCTAAATATTAACAAAAGAGAGAAAGCCAAGGTTAAGAGGACGAGAGGAAAGAATCAGCAGCTCTCATGTGTGTTGTTTACACGCTGATATCATCAACAAGGTGTCACGGTATATGAAGGCTAGTCAAACACCTCACTCAATTCCAATTTCTTCCATTTTATTGTTTCACCGAATCGAAATCTGTCGAAATCACAAAAGCATGCTTGCTGTATTTTGTACGCTTTCTTTATTTACTATATCAAGAAGCTTTGTAATCGTTAATAGTGCTGGAGAACAAACGAGACTCTGCAATAGGAGGAATATTCATTTCTTCTTTTGGCCATTGCGCAGGTTCTACTTAGAACATTGGGGAATGAAAACATCACAAGAGAAGAAGATAAAGGTCTTGTCCATAAAAGTGCAATTAGACCAGCCTTGCTTGGTTGTACTAATTGTTGGGAATTTGCCAAATCTGAACCCATAGCAAAAAAAATATATCTTGAATTTGTGTCTTGAAATATATCTTTTGAACCTATGAAGAGCAGTTCAGCAATCAGGAAGCCCTGAGATTAGAAGACAAGAGGTGGAAAAGTAGGCGAAATCATTTTCATTCATTCTCCTTAGAGAAATTGAGCTGGAGATTGTGTATGCTATTTTTCTCTTTAAAGACCTAAAACTGTCTGCTGGAGTCTAGACACTCTGGACATAAAGAACGATTAAAAATAAAAGGAGTGAACATTTACTCCTAAAATCCAGGATAGAAGTAGAGTTTAGTGCTTAATAAGGAGATGAAGCTTACGGTCACTAAGACTGCCGAGGGATGTTTGTTCCACCAGCCGGGTGCTAGAGCACAGACGAGTCTTGATGCTTGTCTCCCTTGTGTTTTGAGGGATGGTGGATGATGTAGAGGAACTTTCTGAGATTGAAAACAAGGCGTGCAGCTGCATCCTCAAACGGTTTCAGGGAGCTTATGGATTTTATGCACGGAAAAGCTACCAGCCTTCAACTGCAGTGGTCCAGTCTGAAGCAGACAAAGTGACTGAACAAGCACACGATTGCCCTCTTTGAAGAAAAATGACCAGATCCTCTTGAAGTCGTTAAGGAGAAATCTACACGACAGAGTCAGATTAGCAACAAGGACCAAGGACGATTGGTTTTTCCTGGACATGCATCGTGCTTTGTGCACCGAACAGATGGTTCACCAAGGAAATGAAAGATCTTGATTTGGAGAGACATCTTCAGGGATATGCAGGGTTTCATGTGGTGACCTAATTTCCAGATTGTTCATTAGAAAGAAGCAAACTCTCAAGCCTGTTAGAAGAATGCACACTCGAGAAGAACAATTTAGGGAATTTTTGCCGTTCTAAATCTCACTTCTAAATCCCACAGTGTGAAACAATGTTGTGTTAGAATGTTACAGATAGTTGCTTAGCAACAGACACGCGATCAGAAACTGAACAGCACCTCAGGCGAAAACCAGGACATAGCGACTTAACAAAAACAGTTTGGTACATAGAGTCAGACGGCAAATCATCAAACATCACAGAAGTTTGTCATGCCATAGCAAGGTGGAAATAGAACAGTCTGAAAATTTACTGGAAGTCAACAATTGACGTCCACTGAATGGCTGGGCAACTACACGACAGTGTTAAAAAGATCTCACTGTTGTGAAAGAGTGAGACGAGCCGTTATTTAAAGCATGAGCATGCTGGGTTAATCCAATCTCAGTTGCTGATACGTGGATATAAAAATGTCATTCACCCCGGCTAAAGCAGGAGCAGTGTGAAACGTCTAATTACACAACCCAGGATTTCTCCTTTTGTATAGGCAGAATAAAATGAATTAAATTATATCTATGGCAAAAACCCTTGACTTACGTTTTAGCTCATTTCATACACCTGAGTATAAGAACCCAATTGAGGTTAAGGGCCTTGCTCGGGGACCCAGCTGTGGCAGCTTAGTCCAACACCTTAACTACTAAGCTACCACTTTCTCAACATCTTGTCAGTTCTCTGGAACCTTGGAATCTCTGGATTCACCATTAAAACTGTGACCTTGATATATCCATGTTCACACTGGGGCTCGACAAACGACCACCTTGTTCTTCTGAATCTCTTCTCCAACTCTTACTGTTTTCTCATCTTTTCTCTCATCGTCTTCTTTGTGACCGCCTTCTTTATTTGTTTAGCAATTGATGATACTTTATTGAATTTTCTTGATGCTGACCTTGGATACCTTTTTCTTTTAAATTTGCGACAAAACGTATATATTCATCAATTTTCATTCCTGTAATTCACTTCAATTCAACTTGTTGTAACGAGACTGAAACAACAAACGCAAAAGAAAATCTCAATAACACAAATATTAACAATTAGGAGTTGGCTAGGAGTTGTGTTTTGGCGACATAGTTATTTATTTAAGTTGTTGTTTATTTTGTGTTCCATGTTCATATAATAATCGTATAATAAATCATATCATTGGCATGGATTGCTGCAATTTTACACACATCATTTCCTATTAATGGACTTAATTGAAGGAATATTAAATATGATAATAAAATCATTAAAGCAAGTGCACACACAACCACAAATTAAGACATATTGTACTTTCTGGAATTAGACTATTAAAAGATTGCGTGCATGCCATGTTTAGGAGGCAACAGATTATTTAGAGACTGGAATGATTTTCATGGAAGATGAAGTTTAACGGTCGCTGAGACACTTAAAACAATTCCACTTGGGTATATTTTCTTTACACCTCACATCTTTAATTCATACCTAATTTACCTTTTCTGTAATTTATCTCCAGATTTTGCCATTTAAATAAAGTTGAATTAATTTGGATAGCGTTCACATTCTCCATATTTACAGTCGTTGCAACGAGTTTTTAAAATGATGGACTGGTGAAAGGATTAAATTCCAAACGGCTCAATGTTTAAGCCTCTGAGAGGATCAGATAGTTGTGATTTTTGAGCACTGCACGTAATCCTTTGTTCTCCCTTGTGGCGCTGATGCATGATTTTGCTTTTCTTTAAATATTACATCAAGTAGGTGTGTGAAGGTTGTATAGATTATATAGAGTATATGTATAAAGTTCATATAGGCCCCAGGCAGGGAGCTAAGCTAGTCAATAAGGGGTTAATTTTCAGTGCCGTTCCCAAGGCCGAATAAAATGTGATGGTGGTGTCAGGAAGAGCATCGGGTGGAAAACCTGTGGCAAACCAAATAACACAATCAAGATGATTTGCTGTGATGACCCTGAGCTTGAAACAGCTGAAAGAACAACATATATATATATATATATATATATATATATATATATATATATATATATATATATATATATATATATATATATATATATATATATAGGGGCACGGTGGCTTAGTGGTTAGCACGTTCTCCCTCACACCTCCAGGGTTGGGGGTTCGATTCCCGCCTCCACCTTGTGTGTGTGGAGTTTGCATGTTCTCCCCGTGCCTCGGGGGTTTCCTCCGGGTTCTATGCTTTCCTCCCCCGGTCCAAAGACATGCATGGTAGGTTGATTGGCATCTCTGGAAAATTGTCCGTAGTGTGTGATTGCGTGAGTGAATGAGAGTGTGTGTGTGCCCTGCGATGGGTTGGCACTCCGTCCAGGGTGTATCCTGCCTTGATGCCCGATGACGCCTGAGATAGGCACAGGCTCCCTGTGACCCGAGATAGTTCGGATAAGCATGAGAGTGAGTGAGAGAAGTTGGCTGGCAGCAGTAATTAAAATGGGTTAAATCAATAATAATCATAGCAATACTACTACTACTAATTATTATTATTATTATTATTATTATTATTATTATTATTATTATTATTATTATTATTATTCAAGGATCAACGTATGTCTAGGTAATGACAGAATTTTGTCATAAATTAAAATGTCATTTTTAATTTCAAATGCCACAAGACAGGTTTACTTTAATGAACTCATTAACTGCAAACATGTAGAGTACGTTTCTGAAGTTATTTTGTGTAGTAATATGGACTTCATTTCATATCATCAGGTGATTAAAGAGATTGGATTGGAGAATAAGATTTGTTATTTTTCATGTCATGTTGTTGAAGACCAGCATTAGTGATTAAATTTATCATGAAAGTTTGTTTTGACCTCTGCTGTCAGGAAGCGAGAGCACAGCTTCTCTTTTTGACACAGCCAGCTGTTTCTCTGCCTCGCTCTGTTCACTGTGGTGACTGTGTGCACTGAGCCTCTATCTGGTCACGATCTGTCTCAGGTTTGAGTCTCTCACAGTGAAATTTCTCAATTTCTCCTACTTCTTATTATCAGTATTTTTCATCCGGTTCATCTGTACAGTTTCACTCAGTATATGTACAGTCTCAGTCTGTAAATAACTCAGTCTGTAAATAACTTGATTCATTCTATCTTATTTGTGTGATATATTTTACGAATTTATTTATTGTGTATATTCTTGTGCTGCTCTTGTCATTGTCATGTGTTGTTGCTCTTGTGACAAATTGTTACAACCTGTGACAAGACAGTGGTGGCTTAAGTGGTTAATTCTCAAGGTTGTTGTTTGGTGGGTCAGGGTTCAAAGCCAAGCTGCTGTTGTTGGGCCCTTGAGCAAGGCCCTTAATCCTCATTGCATCCTCCAAAGTTGGGATATGTGAAGACAGAATACTGAATGCTGTAATGTATATGTGACAAAGATAAAGGCTTGTATTAAATTTCCATTTAGGAATTAATTAAATATTCTACTCCACTTTATTGTAATGTATTTATTACCATTCGTTCATTCATTAATTCATTCATTCATTCATCTTCTACCGCTTATCCGAACTACCTCGGGTCACGGGGAGCCTGTGCCTATCTCAGGCGTCATCGGGCATCAAGGCAGGATACACCCTGAACGGAGTGCCAACCCATCGCAGGGCACACACACACACTCATTCACTCACGCAATCACACACTACGGACAATTTTCCAGAGATGCCAATCAAACTACCATGCATGTCTTTGGACCGGGGGAGGAAACCGGAGTACCCGGAGGAAACCCCCGAGGCACGGGGAGAACATGCAAACTCCACACACACAAGGTGGAGGCGGGAATATTACCATTCAAAGTTTATTTTTGTGTCATTCATTGTAGTGAAACATAATATAAGATGTAGGTCAGTAACGGTACAGCACCACTGGAGAAGAGAAGGTGAAATGCCTTGCTCAAGGGCACAGTGGTGGCAGTTTGACGGTGCTTCTGATCAACAACCCAGAGCTTTAAGGCTCTGGGTTGAGAATCGTGGTTCAAGCCCCAGCTCTGCCAAGCTGCCAATGTTGGGCCCTTGGGCAAGGCCCTTAACCTTCACTGCTCTTTGAACAATGTATTATAGCTGACTCTGCGCTCTGATTCCAACCGCCAAAGTTAGGATATGCGAAGAAATTATTTCAACAGATTTCCACTTTGGTCATTAATGTTGAAGAGAATTAATCAAAATTGTACAGGTTATTATCTATAGATACCTACTGTATATTGTTTGTGGAGTTTTATTCTGTGGCTTATTGTTGAATGCATTACTGTAACAGAAATGACATGAGATCGGTTGTGCTTCATTGACACATCTGTTTTCAATGTGCAAATTTCCACCCACACAACTGGCTAAATGCTACATTTGCAGAATGCTTGAATAATACTGAAAATCTTTTAGCTATTCTCTTGATCTTGTATTGTTCGCCTGTAATGGTGCTACTTTTCCAATTGTTTGTGTTTCAGAGCAAGAACAGAACGGGCAAAAAAAAATAAAAAATCTACTATTCAAGTTCAGCAGCATTAGGGATTTATTTATTTATTTATTTATTTATTTATTTATTTATACCTGAGGTCCATTGTGAAGTGATTATTCTTTGCAAACCATGAGTCATGAGGAAAGACAGATGGAGAGGTTGGGTTTAAGAGTGACCCACATTCATTATACATAGACAAAACTGAGGAAATAAAACAGGAAGCAAAGGTGAGGTCAGAAGAATGCACAACAAAACGAACAAAAACAAAGACTGTTAAAGCCTGCAGGCCATAGAAAGTACAATAAATACATACAAAACCTCACGGGAAGGACGAGGAAACTAAAAAAAACACAAAAGAAAACAAGATACTCTACAAGTACCAGGAACAAATAACATTGAAGAGGGGCAAATAAACACACAGACATTATATGAATATATATTAAACAATAATAACATTTTGCTTATTAATTAACCTTCGCATTGTGTCTCCAATATGATCAAGGCACTAGGATGCTACTGCTCCGGTGTTGCCTTGGCTTTTCTGTAAAAAAAAGCTAAAATCGCTAAAAGATGGCCTAACATTAGACTTTAATTAAAAATACGATATAGAAAATGAAATTGTAAGTGCAGTAGCTACCGAGTGAAGATTTAAAGTAGCTTCTTACCCGATAGTTAGCTAACTAGCTTTAATTTTATGAGGTAAAGACAAGCAGACAGGTTCTATGACAAGCCATCAACTATTTTAGCTGAAGCAAAAATGTTCAGAAATGGCAGAGATACTGAAAATACAAGAAATGATTAAATAGAAGCACAGAAACTGAATATTCTTTGCTTTTTTTTTAGATAAACGCTCATATTGTTCACAATACTAGCAGCTATTAGATTGCTTTTGCTCCTTTCATTAATAATGTGAATCTGTGACAGTGGACTATTAGGTTTTAATTTTCCTGACAGGCTGATAATTGCACTAGATAATTACATATTCTGAAGACATCTCATCCAGGAAGACTTGAATATTTAATTAGAAGAATTGAATGTGTATCGACTTGCTCCTTGCAGCCATCAGATTTATCTGATTTGAATGTTTGTTCATTCATTTCAGTCTTCTCGGTCCTAGTTACTGATTCCCAAATGTTCCCAAGCCATCAGGGAGTTATAATCTCTCCCGGGTCTTGGGGCTGCCCCGAACTCTCTGTCCAGTGGGATGTGACTGTTGTAGATCTAGCAGCTATTACCTCAGGAGCTTATTGCTCGCAGGCCTGAGCGGTGATATCAAAGCAACAAATGGTTCTCAAGTATCCTACAGAGATTATGGTTACCTGTATCCCCATATGAAGGAGGAGAACCCATGTTTTCCAACCCAGTCAGCTATTTACTAGATAGGTGGAGCTTTCTTGTGTCCTCACCACCTGCAAGATGAAGACTCTGAAGAAGAGGTCAGGATGGAGCATGATATGGAGTTGATATTTTAGATGGTAAGGTATGGTCGAGTTACAGGTAGCCAACATCCAAGGGCTCTGGTACCAAACTCCTTGATGAGAGGTGATGTCTGTCTCTTATATAGATATACAACAGATATTATGAAATGTTCTTCTGCGAGTTTTTTCTAACAGGGACATGTCCACATCTGTAATTTGCTATGAATATACTATGACATCTTTATAGAATTTACCAGTCCAACTACATTTATAGAATAATATACAATATACAACATATATGTAAATGGACAGACCAGATCTCTTTTTTTTTAAGGTGTGATGAAGTGAAGACAAAGTCAGTAAGTATGAATAAATGTCTAAATGACCTCAGCATGATGGATGTCATATAAACTCTATTTCTATATATTTTTTTTTAACTAATTTTCTTTGAAATGGATGGAAACCTAATATATGATATGTTGGAAAATCTTATTTCACACTAAATATTAAATGGATCAATTTAAGTCGAACAGAATAAAAAGGTTTGGCAGACTCTCTGCCCTCCATTTTGCCTCTTTTGTAGCCTGCTTTTCATTTAAGATTAGTTCAGAACTTCATTAAACCCTAAAATATAGTCCTTTTTCCCACCAGCCCTCTGTATTTCTCTCTCTGAAGGTGGTATATATTCATTCATGCTTTTATAACCTGGTCAAAGATTAAGTAATGGCCTACTTTTCTTTATCTTCATAATCCTCTGCAGTTAGCTCTATAGATGTGACCGCCTCTAACATTCCCTAATCAGGGGATTTTGTTTGACACTGATCTTGACTGTGTTCTGTTACGAGGCACATAAGTTCCATAAGTAGGTCTGGGCTGCAGTGAACTTTACCAAAAATGGATTTAAACTGAATTATAATTCCTGGTGTCCCACTTTAGGTAGGTAGCTCCAAACCTTCTTGAAAGTGACTGAGCTGATGCATGTGATATTTTGCACATTTTAAATCTATTCCACAGCCAAGCAATAAGACTCATGAACATTTTGGTTTGTCTCTGGATGAATAAGGTTTTTTACTCAGTTTTGACCAATTCCCCAATTGTTTGTGTCTTGATCTTTTAACCTCATTTGTGACTATATTCATGTTAGATCTTAATAACGTTCTGTTATACTGCAATATTACAAGTGTGTGTTATGGATACGGACTGATTCAGATTCTCAGTCTACACCCCAGTTGTCTTATCTAAAAAACTTTTATCTCAGTCTTGTGTATTTCTTTAGATTTTGTACATGCTCTGAAATGTAGTAAATCAATGGAAAATGAGTTTAGTAAATCAATGGAAAATGAGAATAAAAACATTGTTGTATTATATTATATATCATATTATACGTATGATGACTATTTTATATTGAAAGCAGTGATGAAAGCTTTCTATTTCCTTTAACTGAACACCTCTCCCCCCACCTACGAGCTTCACTTAATGTTCACATCATACTTGAGAATGGGGAAAATCTGATCTCAGTGACTATGACAGTAGCATGGCTGTTGGTCATAGATGAGCAGGTTTTAGTATTTCAGAAACTGCTGATCTCCTGGGAATTTCACACACACAACTCTCTGAAGTTTGAACAGAATGGTGCAAAAAAAAAAAAATAAAAAATGCCTTGGCGGTAAAAGAAATCAGAGAATGGACAGACTGTTTTGAGCTGACAGGAATATATATATATATATATATGTATATATATATATATATATATATATATATATATATATATATATATATATATATATATATATATATTCCTGTCAGCTCAAACCAGTCAGTCTTTGAGACCAAAGGTCAACAGACTCCTTCACCTTTTCTATACACACACACACACACACACACACACACACACACACACACACACACACATATATATATATATATATATATATATATATATATACATATATATATATATATATATATATATATATTTACATTTACATTTACAGCATTTGGCAGACACCCTTATCCAGAGCGATGTACATAAGTGCTTAAATCTCTAGCATTGAATACATTAATGCTGGCTCACTAAGTTACATACTTAAGATACCATGAGTTTAAAACATTTGTTCAAAGTTACAATGAAAAAGTGTAATTTTTTTTTCAAGTGTCAAGTGTTTTTTTTTAAATGCAAAAGATAAGGAAAGAAGTGCTAGTTGAAGTGTTTCCTGAATAAGTAGGTCTTCAACCGCCGCTTGAAAATAGCCAGTGACTCAGCTGTCCGGACCTCTAGGGGAAGTTCATGCCACCACCTTGGTGCCAGTACAGAGAAGAGTCTTGTAGTATACTTGCCTCTTACCCTGAGAGATGGTGGAACCAGTCGAGCAGTGCTGGTAGATCGGAGGGTGCGAGGTGCAGTGCGAGGAGTGATGAGGGCTTTGAGGTAAGAGGGAGCTGGTCCATTTTTGGCTTTGTAGGCCAGCATCAGTGTTTTGAATCTGATGCGTGCAGCTACCGGAAGCCAGTGAAGGGATTGCAGCAGCGGGGTGGTGTGTCAGAACTTTGGCAGGTTGAAAACAAGCCGGGCAGCTGCATTTTGATCATTTGCAGAGGACGGATTGCGTTCAGAGGTAGACCTGCCAGCAGTGCAGTAATCCAGTCTAGAAATGACAAGAGACTGAACAAGTACCCGAGCAGCCTGTGTGGACAGAAATGGCCGAATCCTTCTAATGTTGTAGAGAAGAAACCGACATGAGCGAGTCACATTAGCAACATGAGAGGAAAAGGACAGTTGATTGTCCAAGGTTACCCCAAGGTTGCGAGCTGTGGCTGAAGGGGAGATCAGATCGTTGTGCAAGGATATAGCAAGATCATGACCTGGGGATGAATCACCTGGGATGATCAGCAGTTCAGTTTTGCTAGGATTGAGCTTTAACTGATGAGCAGTCATCCATGATGAAATTTCTGCCAGACATGCTGAGATCCGGTCAGAAGCTGTGGCATCTGAGGGTGGGAAAGAGAAGATAAGTTGTGTATCATCAGCATAGCAGTGGTAAGAGAACCCATGTGAGGAAATAACTTCACCAAGAGAGTGAGTATACAGAGAGAAAAGAAGAGGACAAGTACTGAGCCCTGTGGGACGCCAGTGGAGAGTCTGCGTGGAGCAGATGTCACTCCCCTCCATGTTACCTGATATGAGCGTCCTTCCAGGTAGGAAGCAAACCATTCCCAATCTGATCCGCAAATCCCAAGACTCCTGGGGGGGGGATAAGAGAGTCTTGTGGTTGACCGTATCAAACGCTGCTGAAAGGTCAAGGAGGATAAGGACGGATGACAGTTTGGCTGATCTAGCAGCATATAGTTTCTCAGAGACATCCAAAAGGGCTATTTCCACTGATTTCTATTTTCTATTTATTATTTTCTATTTCTATTGGCTATTTTCTGAATTTCCACTGATTTGTAGCTCAGTCTGTTTATTCATAATGATACAGCTTGCATAAATAGCATCTACATAAATAAATGCTTAAACCGATGTAAGGAAACAGAGAAGCAAGAAGTTGAAATAGTCTAAATAGAGGTGGAAAGAAACCACTGTACTGTATGAGAGAAAAGTGATGAATGTTTTGTGAGATGCAGAATAACAGTTTTTCCACTGTCTTCATTTCAACCCATCCGATTAATTCACTTTTTTTTCTGCTGATTGGATTGGAAACTCTTTCTCTGTTATTGAGATTTACTGTACAGTGCGGAAAGGCAATTTATGAACCTCAGACCAAAACAATGTCCCAAACACACATTTTGCTCGATGTGCATGATCATAGAGAGACCTACAGTACAGGAAATGTACTGGATTCTGAATCGACTCCCAGACGATGGCGAATGACGTCAAAGGCACATACCCCAATGCCACTAGCTTTAGCAGAATTTTTAAAATGCTGAAAAATAAATGACAACCAAAAGGCATTTGTAAGATATCTTTGTTCACTGCAGCGTTGTCAGCGATCTAGAATTTTTTCTCATCAGTGTCAGCGCCTAATAGGAAAACCACTTTTTTGTTACGTACACTCTCTGTGGCCCGGGTTCTGAGTTGTCGGACATCTGTGTTTTTAATTTTATAATGCACTTTATGAAAAAGAGGTTAAGACAGGGTTATAGTTGTCTTCTAGGTGAGTGTAGTGTTAATTACTGTTTAATTACAGTTTAATTAATGTGTATTAGTGTCACATTTGTAAAATTGTCACTGAGCAGATCTACATGTAGATGTAGATTTAGGTCTCTAATCAGAGAGACAGTGACAAAAAAAAAAGAAAGACGACATGAAAGAAAGACTTCAATGAAATCTTAAGAGGAACCAAACTCAAAAGTATTCTCTACTGGATGACACTGAATAATAAGATTATAAATCATTATAATATACAGGAGCAGAAGAGTACAAGAAAGCAGTAGCATGTGACCTGAAAGCAGGCATGGAGGCCTTTAGGATAACAAAAGTAAAGTAAAATCTATTAATGTACATTTAGTGCATGTATGTAAAAAAACAAAAACAAAACAAAAAAAAAAAAATCGGTGTTTACGGTGTTAAGTGCTACATAGATTTACTTGATATACAAAATACTCAGTGTAAATGTTACATGACAAACTATGACAAACAGCCAGGAAGCTCTGCTTAACAACACCAACAAAACAAGAAAAAACATTCATCACTCAAAGTAAATAGATAGAATGTGCTAAATGAAATCAATAAAAGTGACAGCAATATAAATTTCATCCAAACGGAATAAACCAGATGCGTATTGAACTGCAGCAGTTTAACAGAGAATAAGAAACCGGCTGTGTTTCTGTTTGATTTACTGTCGTGATAATAAGCATAATGACTTCGGTTCCATTCGTGGTAATTCTCTGAAAAACATTTGATCAGAGAGAGAAAAAGAGAGAGAGACAGAAAAGGAAGAACATTTTCCATCATCTTAGCTGCAACTGATCCTCAGGAATAACAATAGCCCGGCGTCAGTTGAGGGAAATGCTTGGGGATGGGATATTCTGTTTCAGGAGTTCTCTAAGAGAAACTAAACCATTCATGATCAGGACTTTCAGTGTGGAGCTTAATAAGCAGCCTAGGGAGCCTAAATATGACTGGGAAATTATATTTGCTCTGATTTTTCAATTCAATTCTTTTTTGATTAAAGCTCAGCTTCCCATCCTTTTTACCTAACGCTAGCAACATCAGATCAAACAAATGAAAACAATTTCAATGTTTGGACTAAAATTACAGACCATCCAATCAGTGCTAATTCATCCAACATAAACAACATCCTTACTTGCATGCGCTGGCACTAACAGAAGAATTTACATTATAAGCAGAGATCCAGAGACAAGGCTTTGAAGAGGGAACACTTCACTGAGGCTTTTATACAATGCCACTTCAATGCTAAAACATTTTCCTGGGTTTAAGTAATGCCATGTGCATAGCTAAGCCTAATGAATATGAAAACCTCGCTGAAAGGTTGTTGATAACACAAAGCTTTCACTGACACTCTATACAGGTCTTACTAGAAAAAGTGGAAGCGCGCTACAGAATAAACAGGTGTTAGGAAGTAATGAAAATGACTATCTTCATACATAAACACTGTTTAACTTATAGGACATTCATATATAATGTACTCTTTGTAACTTACAGTATACGTATGAAGGATGATAGTTATATAGTATATTTAATGTGATACACACTATATAACCTTTTTGACCTTTATACTGTACATATACACTATATAACTTTTATAACATTCATATACAGTATATCCTCCACACCCTATATATACAAGGTATAACTTTCATTAAATATATTACATAACCGACGTCCTTCATCCTTCATACATAAACTAGATGTGTATATAAGTGTATATAGTAAAAATATAGTGAATATATACTACATACCATATATAGCCTTTATACTGTACATATACTCTATATAATTTATATAACCTCCAGACATATACTCTATGTAATCTTTGCATATATACATTATGTAAACTATATAACCTTCACATTACAAAGTTTAAAATTAAATTTATACGTATGTCTGACATTTATCCCTAATGAGCAAGACTGAGGTGATGGTGGTGAAGAAAAACTCCATGAACCTGGAGAGGAACCAGACTCAGAGGGGAACCTCGTCCTCATTTGGGTGACACTGGACAGTAAATAATGTAAATGTATAATGTCCTTTCTACAACAGTTTATAGTAGAGTGGAAATACATTTAGGTTTGCCACATATTTGGTTTGCCACAGGTTTTCCACCAGATGCTCTTCCTGACACCGCCTTCACATTTTATTAGGCCTTGGGAACGGCACTGAAAATTAACACCTCATTGACTAGCTTAGCTCCCTGCCTGGGGCCTATATGAACTTTATACATATACTCTATATAATCTATACAACCTTCACACACCTACTTGATGTAATATTTAAAGAAAAGCAAAATCATGCATCAGCGCCACAAGGGAGAACAAAGGATTACGTGCAGTGCTCAAAAATCACAACTATCTGATCCTCTCAGAGGCTTAAACATTGAGCCGTTTGGAATTTAATCCTTTCACCAGTCCATCATTTTAAAAACTCATTGCAACGACTGTAAATATGGAGAATGTGAACGCTATCCAAATTAATTCAACTTTATTTAAATGGCAAAATCTGGAGATAAATTACAGAAAAGGTAAATTAGGTACTGTATGAATTTAAGGTGTGAGGTGTAAAGAAAATATACCCAAGTGGAATTGTTTTAAGTGTCTCAGCGACCGTTAAACTTCATCTTCCATGAAAATCATTCCAGTCTCTAAATAATCTGTTGCCTCCTAAACGTGGCATGCACGCAATCTTTTAATAGTCTAATTCCAGCAAGTACAATATGTCTTAATTTATGGTTGTGTGTGCACTTGCTTTAATGATTTTATTATCATATTTAATATTCCTTCAATTAAGTCCATTAATAGGAAATGATGTGTGTAAAATTGCAGCAATCCATGCCAATGATATGATTTATTATACAATTATTATATGAACATGGAACACAAAATTTAATAAGTCACTTTGGGTAAACAACTTAAATAAATAACTATGTCGCCAAAACACAACACAAAGCCTGAAACCAGCCCAGTTTCCCAAGCCACCATGACAGATCTATGTAAAAAAAATTATGCATGGCCATGACTTGTGGGAATGAGAGTTGTGGGATTGAAAAAATTAAGTCATAGAGCTACTTATTAACACAAGGGAACAAAAGCATTAATTCATTGCCACAGCATTGTAATGGAACAGGAAATGTAAATGCGTGCACATATTAATAAGTCGTGATCATTGTGTTGCGCCCCCAGCTGATGTGTTTTTATATACTGGGTTTTACCTAAACGGACACACAAACACAGGAAATTAGACTAAAATGCATTTAAATAAACAATTTATCATTATATACAGTATGCAACATATTTTTTTCCAACATATTTTCAGTTGTTAGTTTTTCAGAAGTTGCTTTTATCAATATCTTCTTCTATTATTCCTGATATGAGAAAGTGAATCTCATAGTCTACTGTAGAAAAACTATTATTCTAATCAAGGAAAACAACGCTATATTCAGAAATTCATAATAAATTGCAAATGTAAATGTTACTAGTCTCAGGATTTTAACTAAAAGATGAAGTCTAATATTTAGGTGAACATACCAGCTGAGCTGAGAGAAACAACGCTATATTTTCAGCTTATTAATTCATTTTCTCATTCATTCAGTTTACAAAGTCATGGCAAGACTTAATGATTTAGTTTCCATGACTTAATGAACTTGTTCCTTCGACTTAATGATCTTGTTAAGCACGGATGTCCCCAGTGGGCCTCTATTAGCAGTAGTTGCATTTCCATGTTTGACCAGTAGGGGCAACAATAACTCATTGTGTCAGAAAGTTGAGCAAATCAATGGAAAAATATTTGTCAAATAATTTTTTTTATTATTATTAATTGTCACTCAAATGAGAGGAAACATATTATTTGTGAATGTCTGAAATGTACGCTGCCACTAATCTTTTATACTTTTTATATATTGACATATGTAACATATGTTTTCCTTTAGAGTATGTCTACATGCATGTCAGGTTTTTCCTAAGAAGAGCACTCAAGATAGGACAAAAAAAAAAAAAAACAAAAAAAAAAAACTGAAAGAAAAGAAAACAGGAACATAAAAAGTTTGAAGTATTGTACTGTAAATCACAGAAAACTTCATTTACAGATAATTCTGAAATTTTAATGCCAGTTCTCTGATTAAAGCACAGTCATATTACAAGTATTATGATAATTTGCCAGTGGCACAATTTTCATAATTGAACAGCTATTATAAATCTTGGTAGGGTTATAAGGCCAACTCTGAACACCATGAAATTCACCATTCTGCTGTGAGAAACAAATGTGTTGTTAAAATACTTGATAAATTCAATCTTTCTGACTTTTACAGTCTGAAGAAAAGTAAGAATTTGGTACACCACATTTTCACAGAAGGTTTAACAGTGTATTCATTAAAAGAAGCCTTTATTTTGTCACATATACATTACGGCACAGTGAAATTCTGTCTTTGCGTATCCCAAAGTTGGAGGGTGGGATCAGAGTGCAGGGTCAGCCATGATACAGCACTCTGAAGCAGTAAGGGTTTAGGGGCCTTACTCAAGGGCCCAATAGAGGCATCTTGGCAGTGCTGAGGCTTGAACCCTGATCCTCAACCCAGAGCCTTAACAACTTGAGCCACCACTGGCACTATCAACATACAGTAGGCAAAAGTAAAGTAAAATGAATCACATATTAACAGCAGTAAAGAAGAAGTGCATCTGACTCAAACACTGTGATAAACTGTCTGTATGATAAAGGTAAAAGTAGCTAAAGTGTTATCAAATGTTTCGGAAGGAAAGACAGCACCAAAAGAGATGAAAGGCAGAAGTGAAGGAGTGGATCAAAGGGACGTTATTACACTGGAACATGACAATGGGGTTTTAACAGGTTTCATTCACACTCTGGAGATAATAGGAAGCAGATGTGTGTTTGTGTGGCAACCTCAGGACAAGAGGCCTTATAAGAAATCCAGGCTCTATATCACTAGTTAAAAGTTTGGAATACATAATAATACATTAAATATATAGATTTTTATTGTTTTTACTTAATTCTTGATAATTGAGCTAAATTATTGTCAAGCTTTACAGTTTCTCAGTTTATTAGGAGATCATTTTTGTTTTTGCCAGTAAAACAAAACTAGCTTGAAATTAGTGACTTACATTTATCTCATTTATACAGCTTAGCAATTGGGGAGTAAGGGCCTTGCTCAGGGGCCCAGAAGTAGCAGTTTGGTGACCCTGGGTTTCAAACTCACAACCTTCCAATCTGTAATCCAACACCATCACCACTGAGCTACCATCCTTGTCCAAAAAGTTTAATATTTGTTTAATAACTTTTTTTATTTAACTCATTGCAATCTATTATTATAATCTTATAACGTAATTACGATCCTGCATGCTCACTACCGAGGCCCAGGGAACCGACCCAGACACTAAGAGGTTAAAATTGGTGGGTTGCATAAGGAAATGCATCCGTCATATAACCTTTGCCAAATCAAATATGTAGATTGGATGATCCTTTACAGTAATATATTTAAC
Source organism: Tachysurus vachellii (assembly GCF_030014155.1). Taxonomy (NCBI): domain Eukaryota; kingdom Metazoa; phylum Chordata; class Actinopteri; order Siluriformes; family Bagridae; genus Tachysurus; species Tachysurus vachellii. The sequence continues at coordinate 6,939,451 of NC_083471.1, read as the reverse complement.
TGTATTCAAGATATTTTATAGAATAAATAGATAGAAGCCTTTATTTGGTCACATATACATTATAGCACGTATCCCAACTTTGGAGGTTGGGGTCAGAGCTCAGGGTCAGCCATGATCAGAGCCGAACGGCCCTATACGCTCACTACGCAAGTTGCGTAGGGCCCCGCAAATTACGCAAGGCCCCGCCTCCCCCTGCCTTATTTTACAGCGCATGTTAATGTTTACAGTGTAGATAACAATATGAAGCGGAACTATCCATCTGGCCATGAAAAAAGAAAAAAAGAAACAAAATGAGATTGAAATGCGAGAACAGCAATCAGGTAAACTTGTGTTCTCTTCAGGTTTGATGTCAGCAAGAGCAAACAACAGTAAAGTTAAGTTGATGTGATTCTGTCTCTAGTCTCTATCTGACTAGCTAAATTAGCTGTGCAGTGCTGACAGTGTAAGTGTGAATGTGTGGCAAATGGTTCAGTGGCTCACAGGTCAGGTAGGAGGGCCCCTTAGCAGAATTTGCTTAGGGCACCAGGGAGGTCAGGATCGGCTCTAGCCATGATATAGCACAACTGGAGCAGTAAGGGTTAAGGGCCTTGCTCAAGGGCCCAACAACAGCAGTTTGGCAGTGCTGGGGCTTGAACCCCAAACCTCCAATCAACAACCAAGAGCCTTAACCACTTCAGCCACCACTTGCTAAGTTGATTTATTTATTTATTTATTTATTTATTTATTTTTATAGTGTTTGTGTCTTGGTTCTTATTGTAAAACAGTTAAAAATAGCAAAACATTAAGAAATCTCTTCCATATAAACAGGTCAAAAATGTAGTTTCCAAAAATCCAGTAAAATGTGAAATATTAGCATTGCATTTCCACTGTTCAGGCACTAGCTGGGTCACTTCTCTGGAGGAAAAACACTTGTGTTGTTGTGTTGTGGTCTGGAGCTGAAACATGTCCCACAACACAGCACTGTCAAAAACTTTCAACGGATAACAAATGTTTGTTCTTTCCTTTTTAAATCGAGAGGGAATATTTTTGCTATTCATGACCAGTGTTTTTCAACTAGTCAGATTCTTTGAAATTTTTAAAAAGCGATTTTTTCAGAGTTTTGTTTGTTGCTGTAAATATGATTGACGCTGATTAGGACTGTGGCAATATCCTAGGTTGATGGTAGATACTACACACACACAATTCTACAACATTGACGCAATTACAATTAAACCCGGCTAGTATGCGTACACGCTTCTTCAATTAAAATAGTCATGTGTATGCATATTAGGAAGATTTTATAATTCAGAGCACTTGTGATGAATGTTAAGCAGCCGATAGAGTAAACACATTCCGATTTCTTTAGTCTGAAATGAAAAAAAAGAAGACAAAATTAATATAACAGAAACTAAATGTACACACGTATGTAATTTACGGTATGTTGATTATTTTATATTTTATTTTGAACAGTGATATTTTTTCGTTATATATTTTGCGTTAAAGAACTGAGATGTTAGAGCATCTGCAAATTAAACAAATTATCTGTCGTTTCCATGCCAAACATTTATCATGTCTTATAATTATGACTAATTGAATGCAGTGTAGGGGGGCACGGTGGCTTAGTGGTTAGCACGTTCGCCTCACACCTCCAGGGTCGGGGTTCGATTCCCGCCTCCGCCTTGTGTGTGTGGAGTTTGCATGTTCTTCCCGTGCCTCGGGGGTTTCCTCTGGGTACTCTGGTTTCCTCCCCCGGTCCAAAGACATGCATGGTAGGTTGATTGGCATCTCTGGAAAATTGTCTGTAGTGTGTGATTGCGTGAGTGAATGAGAGTGTGTGTGTGTGCCCTGTGATGGGTTGGCACTCCGTCCAGGGTGTGTCCTGCCTTGATGCCCAATGACGCCTGAGATAGGCACAGGCTCCCCGTGACCCGAGGTAGTTCGGGTAAGCGGTAGAAGATGAATGAATGCAGTGTAATTTAAGGGAACATGAGTGACTTTGTATTCGACCTTCTTTCGTCAGAAATCGGGGGTGTCAAAAGACACAAGACAAGCAACAAGCAACCAAACAGAGACCATGAAGACAACACACAGACGTGGATTAAAGGGAGACAATTAGACGTGTGAGGAACAGGTATGCTGAGGAAGAAATTGGACAAGGGCGAGGCAGACACGTGAACATAATACGTGAAAACAAATACACATGGTACAAGAGACACCTGTGGGAACGGCCCCGAATGTTCCAACAGATAAAAAGTCAGAGCGTGATCCAGACATTCTGAGCTTTATTTAGATAATAATCTAAATAATCCAAATAATTCATGGCCGGGATGAAAGCATTATTAAAGAGAGCAAAATAAGTAAAATACAGCAGCCTGCTTATATGAAGAGAGGAAAAAGTGCTTTATAATATCTTGATGCTTTCTTGGCTCATTATGTAATGAAAAGCTGAAGTAAAAAAATGCTAAATGATACATGATAGCTCGATGCCCTAGAGCTAGTCATCTACTGTAGGTTAACGTTAATGCTACCCAGTTACTGGAAATTATGCTATTGATCATTTTAAGCAACAGATGAATTTGATAGAAGAATTTTGCTTCTGCTTACCAAGATCAAAATCTGACTCATCAAAAAAAAGACCCACTAACTAAAAATGATGAATATTAAAGCAGAGAAAAAAATGCTGACAAGACTTTGTGTCTGAGTAGCAGGAAATTGTGTGGTCGATACTGCAACATCATGTCACAATGCACACTGGTTAATGCAGTTAGCATTTAGAAAATTGTACTTTCATGGAAAAAGACAGAGACATGTAGAAAAGTAGTGAAAACATAAAGTCAAAGAACAATTATGGATGGTTTATTATAATAAATTCATTAAAACCTTTTATTCATTTTTTTTATTCAGAAGATGTTTTCTGACTTCGCTGCTTTCATTCAAGGTGGTAAGCTCATTAAAATCTGTAATTAGACAGTGATAATTCATTAATGTACTTGTTCTCAGTCACAGTGTAGATCTGGGACTGATAATCTGTCCTGTACCAGCTCTGTTGTTTAGTTCACCTGTTGGAAAAGTTGACAATTGTGAGTTGTGTGTTGTTTAAGTTCACAAATTTGTCATGTTTAAAGCTTTGAGAAAATGTTTATTCATTCATTCATTCATTCATTCATTCATTCATTCATTCATTCATTTTCTACCGCTTATCCGAACTACCTCGAGTCACGGGGAGCCTGTGCCTATCTCAGGCGTCATCGGGCATCAAGGCAGGATACACCCTGGACGGAGTGCCAACCCATCACAGGGCACACACACACACACACACACACAATCACACACTAGGGACAATTTTCCAGAGATGCCAATCAACCTACCATGCATGTCTTTGGACCGGGGGAGGAAACCGGAGTACCCGGAGGAAACCCCCGAGGCACGGGGAGAACATGCAAACTCCACACACACAAGGAGGAGGCGGGAATCGAACCTCGACCCTGGAGGTGTGAGGCGAACGTGCTAACCACTAAGCCACCGTGCCCCCCGAGAAAATGTTTAGTTGTCAGTTATTGTTTTTTCAATATTTAACACAGTGCTGTAATCATGTGTCTGATTAGAATGTGCACCAAATTTCACCTATTGGCTGTACACACTCTAAAGCAGAAGCATTCATCCGTCCATCTACCCATCCTTCCTTTTATAATCATCTATCAATCCATCTTTCACCCATCCATGCATTCATTCATATCCATTCACCCAACTATGTTATCATCTATCCATCCACTCACCCTTTCATTATCCATTCATCCTTCCAGCCATCATCCATCCATTCATTCATTCATTCACCCATCCATTTATCCACGCATCCATTCATTTATATCCATATACCAACCATCCATTCCTCTATTCATATCCAGCCACCCATGCATCCATCCAACCTTTCATATCTATCCATCCTTCCATCCATTCAGTCATTCATTTACCAATCCATCCATCCATCCATCCATCCATCCATCCATCCATCCATCCATGCATTCATTCATATCCAATCACCAACTATCTATCCATCTATCCATCCATCCATCCACTCACCCTTTCATTCATCCATCCATCCTTCTATCCATCATGCATCCATTAATTTATTCATTCATTTATTCACAAATCCTTTCATCCATCCATCCATTCATTTATATCCAAATACCACCTATCCATTCCTCTATTCATATCCAGCCACCCATGCATTCATCCAACCTTTCATATCTATCCATCCTTCCATCAATCATCCATCCATCCATCCATACATACATCCATACATACATACATACATACATACATTCATTCATATCCATTCACCATCCATCCATCCATCAATCCATCCATCCATTCACTCACCCTTTCATTCATCCATCCTTCCACCCAATTTCCTACCCACCAATCTAATCATTCATTCATTCATTCATTCATTCATTCATTCATCCATCCATCCATCCATTCATTCATTCCTTTGTTTTCTGTAAGCTAATGTGCTGGCCAGGGTTCTGATGAATCTGGTGCTTGTCCCAGAACAGGATGGCAGTCTATCACACACACATACACACACAGCATTTATCTTTTTAGTATATTTGAAACAGATTTAATGAACCATTTTATCTAAAGGCTAAATAAATAAAGCTGATTTGAATTATAAACTCATAAACTTTTAATTTTCTGCTTTGTTTTTTTTGGCCAACAAAACATCAGTGCATAAAGTATCACAGTGCATGAAGTATCTTTTTTAACACAGCTTAGTTTTTAATAGTGCTAATAAAATACACACTATGTGCTAGCATGGCTCATGTACCAGATATTGTTTTTTTAAACACAATCTCGAAACGGTTCCCTTATAAAGCATATAAAACCTCAATTACAAGCCCATAAATTAGCAAATTAGCAAATTACCTCTTAATTGGTATTGATAACATAAAAAAAAGCAGAGATCGTTCATTCAGTAATGTATTCAGATACACTGAAGTGCCACGCTTGACATCCTGATGTCAAGTTCTCTAGATGGTAATTGGTCATGTTTGTGTGTGTGTGTGTGTGTGTGTGTGTGTGTTTATTTATTTATTTATTTATTTTTACAATTTCTTTGCACTAATTTCATTCGCACCATTGCAGCAGTTACTGCACAGATTTGTACGCACCAAAACAGCTTTAGAACATAAAGCAATGAACAAACACTGGTAGGAAAAGCAACACAGCTGGAGGAGTAAATCAATACAAAGCAATTAAAGCTTACAGTTGGAGCGGGATAGTAATAGAAGCAAAACCCTGCACCTGTACACATGGTTAGTACTGAGAATTTACAGCTGTGTTCGCTTTCCTAAATGATACAAAATGAAACGTAGCCTGGATCGACGTATTTCTGTACCGCAACCCACGACGAGAATGGAGAAATGTTGGATTTTTTAAGGCGAGAAGAGAGTGACATGTTGCTGGTGTTGTACGTTTAATGAAAGTCTCAGCATTTAGTCTCAAGGCCACTCTACACTCTAAACTCTCTGTGTTTACAGCATAAATCTGAGCCACTTGAGCCACTTGATAGAGAACGAGAGAGAGAGAAAGAGAGAGAGAGAATTCAAAGCTCTGCTTTAAAATAAAACCGAATGTCTATTTAAAATTGTATTTATACTCAGTGCTTCATTACTTCCTGTCAGAACTCTTTTTTTTTTCCAGAATCTGATACAATTAGAATAATATCATACTCCAATTTCTTTCCACTAGCAGTGACACACACCACATTTGCACCAATCCCCCATTTCCCTCTGTTTGGTTATGCTAATGCTGTAACAGAAAAGCGCTGACTGTCAATCTGTAGATGTGAGTTGTTTTGTGTGTATGTGTGTGTATATATATATGTGTGTGTGTGTGTTATGTTTATCCATACCATGAGCTCAGCGGAAATTAAACCGTTAATTTTCCGCCTCTATGAAGAAGGGGGAGAAAGCTGATTTCCTCCATCAGGCCTGAACCCGCTGGATAGGAGATAAATTAACAGTGTGCACAATATGTAGAATATGCTATGAGCCTGAATTAACGGGGAATATGGGGTTACGACGCTGTGAAATTGGGCCGGCTTCTCCGCTTTTATACAAATGAGCCTGCTCTTGGTGCCTGATGACTACAAAAACAGAGCTCGTGGTAGACGCTCTCCTGCTCCATTTATATGAAAGTACATGGGCTTTATTTAAATTTTGGCTCTTCTTATTTTAGGGCCAGCGACAATCTGTGTCTCAAGCTTCAGTTTTCATTTCTTAAGAGTGAAGGCGATAAGTTAAAATTCAATTCAATTTGAATTCTAACGCATTATTATTAACATAACAACATTATTATTTGTCATGTACAGTAGATATAAAAAGTCTGTTGGGAATAACTGAGGGTTAAGGGCCTTGATCATGGGCCCAGCGATTATAGATTGGTGAATCTGGAACTCGAAGAACCCTTTCATAATGTGGTATATGACAGTCCTCAAAATGAACCAATCATGTTCAAGCTCATATTCAAACCCAAATAATGGTCATCTGTTTCTGTAGGACTTTCCTGACATCTCCTTGATGTTCATCTAAACAAATCAAACATGGTCCAGTAAAAATAAGTTGTGAAGCCATGATTCAGAAATTATAAAGTGATATTTTTGTTTTAATATTAGAACACTGTAAGGTCACCATGACGAGAAAATGGGGCACTGCAGAGACAAGAATAGGACATTTGTATTATCAGGGGTTCTGCCGTAAGACCTACAGCAAAAAAGGTTCACCGTAAACCAAGATAGAATTGTTTGCATACATCTAAAGTGTATTTTTGTGTAAAAAAAAAAACAACAACAAAAAAAAACCCCAACAAACAAATCTATTTTTGTGTAAAACAAAACCAACCCATGGTGACACATGGTGATGGTACAGTAGCATCACCAGATAATAAAGACAAATTTCCAAGGATGAAAATCTGTGTTTTGGAAGGGCCCGGTCAGATCTCAGATCTAAATCCTATAGTAAACCTATAGATTGACTTGATCAAGCTGGCTACAGGAGATCCCCAGGGTCTGAGTTTCATTTTTACATCACAAAACCATCAGATGTAGATTGCTAATGAGAAAACCAGGGGTGAAAATGAAACTGCAAGGATAAACGGCTTTAGATGGCATGAAGGGAACACATCATCTTCTGAAGGCGCAATTGTATTGCATGGTAATTAATTGTCTATGAATAATCAATCAGGGTAATTTGTTGGAGAAATAGCTACTAGTTTGAGAAGGTAGATCATAAAGAACTTCATGTTTGTTGCACTACCAACATTCTACCTATTAATAATCCCCAATCTCATAGTGCTTGGTTCCTGCTTTAGATTCGTTGGGCAGCTTCTGTGAAAGGATGGGTTAATGAATCGAAAAATATAATTGAATCTAAACAATTCTTCCCAATCATCCTGAACTGTCCTGGCAATTAATCACAGCAATTGAGAGCACAAAACCTTGGCCATGAATTTCTGTGGAGAATTTTGCCAAAATTTCCACCTGTCATGCATAATGAATCCTCTCTCTGAACCCCAAGCCATAAACATCTCTCTCAATTCTCCATGTGTACTTCAGTCCAGGACTGGATTGGGACAATCACACATGCGGTAAGAGAACCTTTAGAGTTCCTGCAGTGCAGAATAATCAAATCCTTCTGCCTGTGGTGCCACAATTAATCAATGCTCATCATTTCCTTCGAATCCCTCTCTGTTTGTAACGGTGCCTTTTCTTTTTTTGGGCCAAAATTAGGACTTTCAGGGGGCTTTTTTTCCAACTCGCAGCTTTAGTTAGAAAGCTCTGCAAGCTCTTTTTACTTCTGTGAAGATGATGTAACGGGAACGCAATGGCATCGATTGGCAGCACCGTAGCATCCTTTGCACATGCATCAAATATGCTGTTGGATTAGACAGTCGGTGTTTATTGATCTGGATTTAACAGCTTGCAAGGATGTGATTGTCCTTTAAATGCTTCAACCTGCACTATAGATGTGCTCTTGAGCATTTTTTCTGCATTTTGGATAAATGATAGCCTGTAATTTTCTCATTACTGCGGCTGATATGGGTTCTTCTCCAGACATTTAAGAGGCCGATGTTTACGAGCTCATTCGTATGCTGAAGGACACAACGTGAGGTTTCCTGAAATATACTGTCAGTGTAGCTATTGCTAGTCATCTAACTAGAATAACATCTGACTCTTAATTAGAAATATGATTTACACAACATAGTAATCTTATCAGCTTATCAGTGAGTACTGAAGACATTTTAACTTCCATGAATAAAACATAAATTTTTTTGCTGGCGATCTTAAAAAACACACACTTTCCCATTTTCTACAGACTAAATCTTTTGTGAACATCTTCCATCAACCCATTCTGTTACAGACATATGCAAAATTTTAGGAACCCCAGACAATTTCCATGATTTTCATTTATAAATATTTAGATGTTTGGATCAGCAATTTCATTTTGACCTATCAAATAACTGAAGGACACAGTAATATTTTCATTCATTCATCTTCTACCGCTTATCCGAACTACCTTGGGTCACGGGGAGCCTGTGCCTATCTCAGGCGTCATCGGGCATCAAGGCAGGATACACCCTGGACGGAGTGCCAACCCATCGCAGGGCACACACACACTCTCATTCACTCACACACTACGGACAATTTTCCAGAGATGCCAATCAACCTACCATGCATGTCTTTGGACCGGGGGAGGAAACCGGAGTACCCTGAGGAAACCCCCGAGGCACGGGGAGAATCATGCAAACTCCACACACACAAGGTGGCGAGAATCGAACCCCCAACCCTGGAGGTGTGAGGCGAACGTGCTAACCACTAAGCCATTGTGCCCCCACAGCAATATTTCAGTAGTGAAATGAGGTTTATTGAATTAACAGAAAATGTGCAATATGCATCAAAATGAAATTACACAGGTGCATAAATTTGGGCACCCTTGCCATTTTGTTGGATATTTCAACAAGACAATGACCCAAAACACTGCTCAAACTCTACTCGGGCATTTATGCAGAGGAACAGGTACAATGTTCTGGAATGGCCATCCCAGTCCCCAGACCTGAATATCATTGGACATCTGTGGGGTGATTTGAAGTGGGCTGTTCATGCTCGGCAACCATCAAACCTAACTGAACTGGAGATGTTTTGTAAGGAGGAATTGTCCAAAATACATTCATCCAGAATTCAGACACTCATCAGTCTAGAGGCTGTTATTTCTGCTAAAGGAGGCTCTACTAAATACAGGGCTGTCAAGTGTCACGCATTGAGAGTGACAGTCATGCATTTTGGTCTTTTCTCACACTCTCCTTGCACACATTGTATTTCTCATGAAGAAAAACATTTTGACTATTTATCATATATTTAATATACCGCAGCGCCCAAAATGTATCAGTCCGCACCGCTGTCTCTATGGAACCGGGCAGGAATCAAGCGCGTCTCCCCTGGAGTTCTTAGTCGAGCCTGGCACTTATCAGCCAATCAAAAAAAGAGGCTACACAATAGCCAATCAGAAAATAACACTATCTATTTAACGCAACAACCAATTGTTGGAGATGTCTTGCTTGCCTGTCTTCAAAACTTGAGAGCCCTGTAAATATTGATGATTTTTCTGTTGGGGTGTTGGGGTTCCTAAACTTTTGCATACGACTGTAACATTACCCACGATGCTGTGGAATTTAGGAATATAACTTGTAGATCGCTGACTAGCTGAGCCAAGTTTGAATCCAATGTTTTTATTAATAGCTGACAGCAACACTTGACAGTTCTTGTTAATGTTCGAGATTTGTTTCATTAAACATCACTGAAACATCCTGCTGTGGCATCAGAACAGCACAACAGCACAACTTGTCATGGAACTAACAGCGAAGGTGAGAAACTAACAAATTAGCACCAGAATTGCAATGATTTCATATTTAACATGATTCAGGATAGTTGCTTTTAACAGCACAGATACTTAGTGCAGCTCTTAGTTTCTTATATGGAATCAATGACACTCAAACATTTTCTTATATGTCTGTACACATGTGGTTCACAAATCTACACACCATACAAATATATTGACATGACCTTAAATGTTAACAGACCAACATGTGTGTCGATTTACATGCATAAGCAGCCAGTCAGTGGAGGATGGACATTTCCTGACAGGAAAATGGCAGCTACCTACAGTAGCAGGACATTTAGCAGACAATAAAGTGTCATATTATTGGAAAGGAAATCAATGATCTTAAAGAACTGGCGGTGCTTTGGTGTATATGAGGTTTTGAATGAACGACACTGGTGGCACTTGATAGTTTACTATCACAGTACAATATTGCATGTACACAAGCCACAACATAACCGATGTCTCCAAACAAAGCAGAATCGATATGGATGTGACCTTGTGAAATGAGCGAGATGGAGCCACATTTCTTTTTGGCACTAGCTTCCCCTCTTTTTTTTTCTTTACTATCCTCCTGTTATCTTTCTATTCTCATCTCTGTAGTGATGAAGCAGCAGGAGGTTAGTAGAAACCCCATGGCTGCTTTATTCTTTATACAGATAATAAAAAAAACTCAAATTACGGAGACCTTAAATAAATAATTGGATTCCCCCATCACTGGAAGATGAAGTTCACATTCAAATGGACCAATTCCTTCTCCCCTTAGGGACTGCATGGATCTCGTCTGATACAGTGCCGCAATGACACGGATCTAAAATGGAAATCTATTTAAAACTAAATTAACGTCGCAAAACTCAGACACAAAGCAGCCTTACTGCCTCACTTATAGAAACCTAAAGGAGAGCGTTCACACTTTGACTTTGACTTCTTATACTGTGATTTTTTTTGATGATATCGCTGAAACTTAAAACCAATATTAACTTTCCACGTAGAAAGATAAAGCCATTCTTGGTTTGATGAATTGATCCATAAAAGGAAACCTCATTGCAGGGATATGGTTAAATTGAAATATTTATGATGTGATAAACAAATAAGGTCTGAGTTTTTTTGTCAATCCTATGTGAAGATAGCAGTTCTCTGTGCTGGATATTGCTAATTCACGCTCACTCACCATTTTCTAGCAAAGTTCAACAACATATTCACACGAATGTAGAATGCTATATTTATAGCTTAGCTAGTCAGTGATCTGTGAGATGATCGAAGCTTTGTAAGTTTGATCTGTTTGCACAGAGTGTAAATATGAGGATGTGACAGAGATGGACAAGGAGTAAAGCACTGCTGCATCACATTCTTTGGGTAGAAAGGAAGCAAGGGCTTATGTCTTCTAACCACAATTGGAGAAATTGCGTCGTGGATAACGTAGGACACTGCTAACCAAAATAAACAATTAGTTCCAAAATTAGAAATTAAATCTTGGCTTCCACTGAAGGTCACATGAGAAATCTAAATATTAATATACAACAGGATGGTGAAATCTGCAGTGAGTGCAGTTTAGTTCTTATTACAGATCAACAACTGGAAAAAGCAGGTGAACGTAATCACTGTAAGACATAATGCACAGCCATTGTTCTTGTTCAATTGTTGAGGTTGGCAGGCTTTGTATTTCCACTGATTCGGATTTAGTCAAGTGGAAAATTAAACAAAGATGGTCAGGGCTGCAGATTGCAGATGCCATCAGGAAACATTTTAGCTTTCTCAAGAAGAAAGAAGGAATCAAATTTTAATTTACGCATTGACATTTCCATTAAACTGCACTTTTCTTTGTGAGGACAACATTTTTGTGTACCCACAGCACACATTGCATCTGTCTATTTATTAAAACAGTAACTTTTAAACAGTGACATGGCCCACTCCGGGGGATGCCGTCGTCATCCGAGAACACTGTAGAAATCTTAGATAAGCTACACTAGACATGTCAGTAGTGCCTCCATCTTGTTGCTTGTTGTGAATCTCCCAGCTTTTAAGACTCTGTCTTTGTGTGTGGTTTTATTATTGTGTGAGTTTATTATTAAAGTGTGTATGAGATAAAATACTGTCCTCAACAATGTTTTCTTTGATAGAGTGCAGGCAGAGAGGTGTGTGGTAGCTTAGTGGCTAAGGCACTGGACCATTGATGAGAAGGATGTGGACCTTCCAGGTGAATCCCTGGACCCCAGTGCAAGGCCCTTAACCCTCAATTGCTCAGATATATAAATTGAGATAAAATGCAAGTTGCTGTGGATAAGGCTATCTACCTAATTCAAGTTTACTCATATTCTCAGCGAATACTGTAGATTTACTGAAAAGTAGCCCAATGGCAATTAAAACAGCATTGATTATAGCTTGGAAAATATTAATTCATTAAAAACAATGAACAATCACTCAACACTACAATCTTATATTGTAATTACTGGGTTACTATGAGAATATTATGGCTTTTAGCCATAAAACTATGATTTAAAAAGATGTTCATGAGTTATGCATCAATAGACCTGGACATAACGACTGAGAGAGTTTCTGAGTCCTGAACACTAATTGGAAACCTGATCCATAACTGTGGGGTTTAGTAAGAGAACGCACTGCCTCTTGTAGCCTTCACTATTTGAAGAACCTTGTATACATTCGCTCACCTAAAGACTAGGTGGTTTGGCAGTAAAGGCACCATGTTGTAAGTTGTTTAACACAACTAGATGTAAATATGTAAAATATGAAGTAATAATCTATTGTCTAGCTTTGGAATCTACAGTAATTTACAAAACCTAGTGTCTTCAGTGTAGAGCAGAAATAATAGAATTGAACTTGCTGTTCCGATACTTTTGGTAATTGAATTTTGATCTATATTTATTTGTATCATTATCATTAGATTGAAAAAAAATGGACCACTTTTGGACTAGAAGAACTGGTAGCCAACCACCAATAATGCTTTGCAAACAATTTACAGTAGTCAGTGCAATGCAGGAAAAGCAAAAAAAAAAAAAAAAAAAACTTCACATACAGTATCCCACCTTTGGAAGTTGAGCAATGAGCAGAGAGGGTTAAGGGCCTTGTTCAGGAGCCTAGCAGTGGCAGGTTAACAGTGTGGGACTTCAACCCCAATCTCCCGATCAACAACCCAGAGCATTAACTACTTTCATATCTCTCTGTGGCTTATGAAATATTCCAGGCGCATTGACTTTTCCAGTGATGGAAATGAAGTCTACTGAAATATATGCAGGATCTTCTAGATTTGGTGTAAAGCCTTAGTAACTCTTCTGTATTCTGGAGGTTATGGCTGATCTGCAATAGATATAAAAGATTGAAGAAATCATGCGTTTTGAATCCTCAGAGGCATTTTGTGGATTTGCCAGAAAAGTAACCAACGATTGCATAGGACAAAGGTTTTACACAGGTATATTAGCCTAATATTACAATTCAAACAGGTTCAAACAGACAGCAGATCAATCTCAAAGGTCTATTTAGACAGAGTTAGAGCAGAAAGAGGATTAAAAACCTCATCAGAACTGAACACAACCCCAAATACATCTTGCTATTTATAAATGGCAGGTGTTTCATCTTTCAAATAGAGATGATTTGCCATATAGCCTTCAGAGGCAGACAGATTTATCTGATGGGATACACAGCAAACATCACCCCCTAACCTAACGTTGTCGACTATAAAAAGCTGTGCTACATTTTAGGTGTAAAAGGTTGTCTTGTCTGAGTCTCACTGTGATAGCATGATGAATAGGAGGAACCTCGATGTCAGGAGACATTGTAGCTTCTGATTAAACATGCGGCCGCTTCCCAGTTCGGTAAACACTGTAGGCACGGTGTGTCTGGTTATCTATAATGAACCTGTCATTGTACAGCTTAGTTTGAGGGTCTAGATGCTGGAGGTAACAGAAATGTGTTTTCTCAACACTTTCAAGTGGAAATTATGAATTACTTTTGTGGGACTTTAGCTGCATGGTCAGGAGTCTGTATCCTGTTTGGATGGTGATTTGGATTTGAGTCTCAGAACGTAGGTTGGAACTGATTTAGCTTTTCTTTTATTTAACTGTGCTAATTGAGACTGTATTGCTCTGAGTTGATACTGTTAATAATAAACTTGATCAGAGTAACTTCCTCATGTGCGTTCAGTTGAACGTTTGTGTAAATCAGAGAGGGTTTGTGATACAGGCTGAAATTACGCTGATTCCTATGGCAGTGACATACGTACACCATCTCACACACCTGCCCACACACTGGGCAATCAGCCCTGTGGCAAAGCTATTCTAGAGTAGAACGCATCACACATCTTTACCTTTGTCCTTCCTTTTCTGCTCCCTTTGCTTAGAAAGACACGAAACAGTATGTGCTGTGAGGAAAGGATGGATTTGTGTAATGAAGCAGATGTTCATGTGCATTATTGAGTCTGGGAGCAATCATGTGTTGCATATTTCAATGTGTAAGACATGATGAGTGTGTGTGCGCGTGTCTGCATGCAGCCAGTGATGCCACTTTTTATGGGGCATAAGTGAAGCCTCTCCTCTCCTGCTACTTCGAAAATGAGAGGTTGAGGACAATAATGGAAGGGACACAGCAGGGACAGACAAGAGTTGAGATATTTCTCTTGCTTTACGACACAATAGAGAAGGAATTTTTTTTTTCACTCCCAGTTTCCTCTGCTTTCTGCTGCTCCTTCTGGAGTGTGTGGCTCTTTGATATGGTCCTCCATGACAGATCTGGGATGACATAATAAAGAGATGAAGTATGGTGTTTACGTAGAGAAAATTTTTAATCTGGTCCTAAATTTATATAAGAACAGTATATACATTTATATACTGTATGCATATGCAGGGCATACAATGTGTGTGTGTACCTGGACATGCGCATGTTAGTGCTGAAAAGATGCTGATCCAGAGTAATAAATTCACAGAATGGAGCAGGCCATTGACTTGTTTTATAGTGTTAATGCAATTACCAGTACTAGGCCATTCTCACACATACACACACAATATGAGAAAACACACAAACACACACACACAATAATGGACAAAATACTGTGAACACCCACTGTAATAGAGTTTAATATTATTTCTGTGAAAAAATAAGTGTGAATATCATTTATTTACTTTTTTTTATCTATATATTGTCTAACTTTAATGGTAAATGGTTGGTTTAAGACACTTAAAATGAGAGACTTGTCAGACTTCCAAAGGGGACAGATCGTGGGAGTCCGTTCAGCTCTTTGGTGTTTCAAGAGCAATATTATCCTCAATTATGACTACATATACAAAGCTTGTTTAGACTTCATCACAGAAGAAGAAGAATAGACAAAATTCAGAACTTAATGATAGGGACCTTTGCACACAAGGATAGATTGTGTCCAAAAACCCCAGAGCTATTGAAGAAAAGGTGACAGCAGACCATCATAAAAACAGGCCACAAAGGACTAGAAATGAGTGATATGGTCTGGTAAATCATCATTTACATGTTCCAACAGCAGGTCAAGTTTATGGATAGAGAACCCCCAAGGAAGCTTGCAGCTTGGACTGCCTGGTTCCATCATTTTGCACATTGCAGTTGCACACACTAATAAATTGTATAGTTCCTGTGGGTGTGTGATGATAATGATGAGGATGATGAGGATGATGATGATGATGACCTTAAGTTTTCTAGTTTACAGTGTGGATTCTCCAGTCCATAAGAAAGAATCCATTCAATTGTGAATTTGATAAACCATAACTGAGCTTCAAGTCCAGATTTTCAAGCTTGAAAGTGTTTGAGCTGAGAACAGAGGAGAGAGCGTTCTTATCTTTGTTAGATAACAACAACACAGGATGAAAAAGAAATGCTGAAATATATCAGATATTGATTAAATCAGTTGGTTTGACCAAAACACAATGTTTTTAATGTAAAGATGAAAATATTAAAATAAAAAAAGCATGTTTTATTTGTACTTGATATGCAGTTCATCTAGGAATTAGGTCTGATTCTCAAAATGTTCAGCACAACCAAAGCCACAATACAGCTAAAGTTTAATGTGTAATCAAAATGTTTTACACAGTACACTTATACACAACACACACATGTAAGAGTGGGCATTCTTATTAGGAAAAAAAAAAAATCAATCAAACTGTAAACTGATTTTAGCATTTTAACATTAAATATTTGTATTTTATGGAAGAAAATCAAGAATCGGTTATTTACATACCAGTGACATTGTCCACATGGAACTTGTTTTATAGCCCTGTTCCTACTTTTCACTGGGAGAAACAAGTATTCCAGATATTGTTTTAGAAGGAAAACAAATGCATACACAATTGATCTAGAATCTAGAAATTAAAAAAGTTGATCTAGACTATTCAGTTTGTTGACATTCAGTTGTATGTTGAATTTCACAGAGATGCTGAAACAGTTGGTGTTCATTCTCTTTGCTTGTACTGTTACAGATCTGTCACCTCAAGACCTCCACCTTGAGACCAACTTGTAGACAAAACACTGGTTCAGACCCATGTACATGTGGAAAGGCATAGTAAAAATACCCAAAGCTTTGACTACAGGCAGCATTCTTCTGATGAGTCATAATTATTCAAACGAAACCTATCCAGCTTCTGTTCTGAATTCATTAACACAAACACCACTCAGACTGAGAGAGTGTCTGGTTCCCTTAAGACACC
The DNA here is from genome assembly GCF_030014155.1 of Tachysurus vachellii. Lineage (NCBI taxonomy): Eukaryota > Metazoa > Chordata > Actinopteri > Siluriformes > Bagridae > Tachysurus > Tachysurus vachellii. The sequence continues at coordinate 6,922,857 of NC_083471.1, read as the reverse complement.
AGAAATCATTACATTTGGACATCTTGCACAAGAGAATGATCTTTCAATTCATTCAGACAGCACAACAGATTGGTGAATTTATCTGGAGATCCTTTCTGATCTTCTAATTGATGACTTGACTGTTTCCTGTGTGCTGTAAGAGCTGCTTAACGTCTGTGGCATGCATATAAAGCAGAAACTCATGAAAACTCAGATATACGTATCTCAACACTTTCCTAGGTAAATCCCAAACTCCTCTCTGAAGATTTAGACACACTCATGAGAACATTGACACTTTTTTGACATCACTGTCACACTTCCTCAGGTCTTCCTCATTTGAGATCAGGCTTTCTATCTCCAGTTGGAAGACAGACAGTTTTCCCAGTAGCAGGATACTCTCTTTGGTCTGCTCTGGGTCAGGGTAACATTTCAAATAGTACTTTTGGTCCTTGTGTTGGATCTGAAAGAGCAGAAAATGTGTGAACATTTGAATCATAGTCTTGGGGATCTCTCCACTCTCTAGAACAGTGGCTGTAATCCAAAAGAAGACTGGGATATGGCACATAATGTAGAGGCTTCTTGAGGACTTGTCTGAGGATCACCCGAACTCTCGTACCTCTGTTACCTGGTTATACATTGCTCCTGGTCGAGATGCTATCCAGAGGAAAGCTGATGGAAGCAGATTCTTCTTGATGAAGTTTGTCAGCAGCATATCCACTGAGGCTACTCTGTCACATCACACATTCTCTTATTTTGGAAATTTAGAGGAAGTCAAATCTTGTCCAAAGCATCAACGATGAACACCATTTTATATCAATTAAATGTTCTGCTTCATCAGATTCAGTTCTTCAATGGCAAGTAAGAACATGAAGAAGATGTCTTGATTTGGTTTTCCTTCATCCCACTCCAGGACAAAATTCTGCACAGAGACTGCCTTTCCAAATCCAGCAACTTCTTTTTAGTCGGCACAGTTCTGATGGATTTGTCTTTAAAGCGGTCAGTGCATTTGATGGGTATCTCCTGTGTTGCTGGTCTCCTGGATGCTCTCTCAATCTCTCTCACCTCATGTTCATTATTGATGTCTCTACTCCGACCCTCTGTGATATACAGCTTTGTGGAGATCTCAGACAGAAGTGCTGAGCTTCCATACTGTTAGATTCCTTCATTAATTTTTTTAGCCTTCTTTTTCAGATTGGATTTGAGCTCTGGTTGATACATAGAGCTGTATTCTAATAAATAAAATAAATGACATGCTTTAATTCAAAATCACTGAGCCAAATATAATAGTTAAAATTCTTTCATATGTTTGATTCATGTACTATTAATGGACGATTTATGAACACCATAGGATGAATTGTTGAAGCTAACTAGTCATTTCACGTGTATTATTTTGTGTAGCAGCATGGCTTGAAAAATAGTTCCAGCTGTAACATGAATGATAGGATAATATCCAGAATTATCTACATTTCTGGCATTTCGCAGACTCCCTTATCCAGAGTGACATTTTATTTCAATTTAAACAACTGAGCTATTAACGGTTAAGGGCATTGCTCAGGGGCCCAGCTGTGGCAGCTTGGTGGACCTGGGAGTCAAAATCATGACCTTCCAATCAGTAGTCCAACGCCTAAACCACTAGGCTACCACATCCCTATTATCAACTACAGTATGACCGTATCACTGTCTGACCCCACAGATCTTAAGCAGGACCAGATACTTAGGGAAAATATTCTGCTACGCTAAATCATGTTGAAAAGTAATGAGAAAAAAAATGAGCACTCTGCTATAATGATCACACTCCCACACACACCTTGAAAAAAAAAACACTCAAAAACTTAAACTGAATTGACATGTTTTTTTAAGCAGCATGGAAGAAGAGCCTCCCGAGCTACAGAATATCTCAGTGCAGCAAGATTTTTCGATATACCTACAGTATTTAATACTATAGCAAAAATAAGACCACCTAAAAAAAAACATGCATGGCATCAATATGTAGCAGTGATGACTTCATGAATTTTATCAATGGCAGTATAACTATAAATTCAAAAAGAGACAGTTTGATAACTAACCCTGTAGATAACAATATTACTGAGATCATAATCAGCTCACGATTTGAATATTTTACTTCCCTTCATGAGACTGAACTAATTTCACTAATTTCCTCATTAAAATCATCAACTTGTGTTTCATCAGCCGACATGTTTCATCAAATGAAAACTCATTTGAGTTGATGTGCATACATCTATTAAAAATAGCAGTTATCCAACTGTATTGCAATATCAAACCATCCCTTTATCTCCAAGAACCTAGAAAAGGTTGTAGAACTGCAGATATACTCATACATACTGTTCATGGGAATAAAATGTCATAAATCAGGATTTAGGCATCATCATAGCACAAAAACAGCACTGGATAAAGTGGCAAATGACTGGCTATTGATTGACTACTGGCCATTGGTCAGGGTTATGTCTCCTTGCTGGTTGCTTGACCCGGTGTTGCACCTTTTGAGACTACTGATCATAATATACTCTATTTGTAAATGGTGAGTTCTCTATGCAAACCATGGTAATGTTTGGTGTTCTGCAAGGTTCTGTTTTAGGCTCAATGCTTTTTTCTTTATTATGCAGCTATTTGTAAAATTTGGCTTCAGCTGTTATGCTTATACTGTAGCACACTGTATGCTTCTGCTAAGCCAGATGAAAGGCACACTGTAACCTCTAAAAGAAAGTTCTAACATTCAGGAGACGCCGCCGATAATGGGGATCATACCTGGATCTCTGTGGAAGCCGAAATCACCCGCATACAGCAGATCGGACCCACTTACAGGTCAAGTAAAAGCACTGATTTATTGACAGGATGAAAACTAACAAAACTTACATCAAACAAGCATAACAACAAAAACATAACTCTAACATGAAAATCTAAAGACAACAGTGTCTGACCTTACGGCTCAAACACAACAGTGACAGAGACAACAAGACAGGCATATATAAGGGAATACATCAAGGTAAGCAAGAAACAGGTGAGATGGCAGGAAAACAGAACAATAGGAAGGGGTGTTGCAAAACACATGTGGGGACAATGATGACACAGCAGGTTATAATAAAAACCCTTGCCAGCACCCCCTCTGGTGGTCTGGCATGGAACTGTCCCATTAATTCCTGACGAAAGGACATTAGACAGAAGATGCTTATTAACCCGTACATGAGCGGGACCTTTTGGATTTTTTTTGTGTAGCAATGACAACCAGTTAAAATACTCCAATGTTCAATGTTCATGGTATTACAGAAAAGAGAAAGACATCATTAACAGGTCTAATATAGACTCACCCATTCACTGTATGTGCTATTCATACAGTAATGATCTGCACAAACTATTCATATGTGTTAAATGCCCACTTTTACCTCTGCAGTGGCAAAAAGTGGCATACAAATATACAAGGATAATAATAATCTACCTAGTAATCTGTGTTTAGATTTCTCTCTCTCTCTCTCTCTCTCTCTCCCACTCTCTCTCCCTCTCTCTCCCTCTCTCTCTCTGATTGCTGCAATCCTGACCCCTTCTGCCTCTCTGGACTTGTCTGATACATGCTGATACCCTACCTCCGTTTGGAGTTCTCATCACTTGGAGGCTGTCCACTGCTGCTGAGGACGGCCCAACATGAACAGCCTGGAGATATATCTTTTCTGTTGATGGACTGATGTTGATGATACCACTTGGAGATGGCTTTGGAATACATTTACAACATTTGGCAGACACCCTTTTCCGAAGCGAGGTACAAAAGTGCTTAAGTCTCTATCATTAAATGCATGAACTCTGGTTGACTTAAGATACCATGAGCCTTATTTACTGTTCAAAGTTGTTTATTTATTTATTTATTTATTATTATAAATAATACACACACAACAAACAGGGAAGAAAGTGCTAGTTAAGGCGTCTCATGAATAAGTACGTCTTCAACCGTTGTTTGAAAATAGCCAGCAACTCAGCTGTCCGGACCCCTAGGGGAAGTTCATTCCACCACCTTGCTGCCAGAACAGAAGTCTTGTAGTATACTTACCTCTTACCCGGAGAGATGGTGGGACCAGTCAAGCAATGCTGGTAGCTCTGAGGGTGCAAGGTGCGAGTGACAAGGAATTTTTGGCTTTGTAGGCAAGCATCAGTGTTTTGAATCTGATGCGTGCAGCTACCGGAAGCCAGTGGAGGGATCGCAACCACGGAGTGGTATGCGAGAACTTAGGCAGGTTTAAAATAAGTCATGCAGCTGCATTTTGGATCATTTGCAGAGGACAAATTGTGTTCATACTGTAGGTATACCTGCCAGCAATGAGTTGCAGTAGTCCAGTCTTGAGATGACAAAAGACTGAACGAGTACCTTTGCAGTCTGTGTGGACAAAAATTGCAGAATCCTCCTAATGTTGCAGAGAAGGAACCGACATGAGCGTGTCACATTAGCAACATGCGAGGAAAAGGACATTTGAGTGTCCATGGTTACCCCAATATTGCAAACTGTGACTGAAGGGGAGATCAGATCGTTGTGCAGATATATTGCAAGATCAACACCTGAGGATGAATCATCTGGGATGATCAGCAGTTTCGCTAGGATTGAGATTCAACTGATGAGCCATCATCTACGATCATGAGATGGTCATGAGTTCATATCCCAGGTACAGCAAGGTGCCACTGCTGGGCCCCTGAGCAAGGCCCTTAACCCCTAATTGTTCAGCTGTATCACTCTGGATAAGGGAGTCTGCTAAATGCCAGACATGTAAATCTGGGAGTTGGAATTCATGGTGGCCATGCTTGTATTCAGAGATGCATTCTGGGACATGGAGTCTGATACTGAATTTGGCTTTGACGTGACAATTTGTATAAAAGCATGATCTTTTCTTTTTAGTATGTTAATATCAGGCCATTCTTTTTTTCAGTGCTTTTCACGGTTTTACAGGTGTGATCTTCAGTGCTCCCTCTCTGACACTGCACATATTCCTCATCCTCCACCTCCATCTCATTAAATGCTGATAATTTCCTAAAAACAGTGTTGGAATCTAAAGCTACAAAAAACAACAACAACAACAACAACAACAAAAATTGGTTTTGAAATGGATAAAAAATAGCCAAAGGCCAGGCAAAAAATTTAACAGAAAAAAGAAAAATCGTTTCTGTATACTGTAACTAGCAAGGTTTCTCCAGAACAACACCTTGACCCAGAGCATGAGGCATAGAAACACTGACCCTGTAAAAGACAGCAAAGTTACATGGTAACAGCTGCACAGATATCTACCATTGAGGCTCCTTCTGACACCACAAGATTTAGACACAGACTTGTAGAATGACAGAAGATACCCCCCTGGCTCTGCCTTTTGGGCTTACCTGTACTCCTGAATGATCATCTCAACAATACAATTGAACATTTCACTTCACTTTCATGAAGCAAAGACCTTCCAGACACCACCATAGCAAACAAATAGCAAATATTTATAATCACACCCTTCAGTGTCACCCATATGAGGATGAGGTTCCCCTTTGAGTCTGGTTCCTCTCAAGGTTTCTTCCTTTACCAATTTAAGGGAGTTTTTCTTGCCACTGCTGCCTGAGTCACTTCAGACTTGCTCCTTGGGGATAAACACATACACATTGTGAACTATATATATAATTTTTTTTATTTATTATATTAATTCTTTATATTATTCCTTATGTTTATCTTCTGTTCTATGTTTATGTTCTGTAAAGCTGCTTTGAGACAATGTCTATTGTAAAAAAGCGCTATACAAATAAAATTGAATTGAATTGAATTGAATTGAATCAAATATGTTTGTCTAAGACAAATAGTAGGATCCACATAAAAATTCAAGGCTCACACAGGACACAAGAGGTGATTGGGAGAAGCAATGAAACCCAGCCAGATCAATAGATTGATTAAAAAATTGAGAAAGCAGAAACTAAGAAAGAAAAGATGCATTTGGCCAAAGCACAGCCCCAGAATAATTTTATTAACCAGCACATGCATAATTCACAGTCTCTGTTGGTAGTGAGTGGTCATCTCTGTTAGACCTCATACAGTATACACTACTGTACATCACATCTGGGTGAATTCTTCATTCTCCAGGTTGCTTAAAGAGCATATGCTACCTGATTGCTCAAGCCTGGAATCCCAGTGATTAAATAGTGTCAGTGTATTTTCAAGTGGTTCTTCAGCTCCACAAGCCTAAACTTTGAATAAAGGTCTAATTCAGCCAGACAGAGCCATCTCTCTGTTATAGGCAGTAAACTACGGTGCAGGGGTCTGTAATAGCTTCCCTAAAATTCTGAATTCTCAAGCAGGACAGACTGACAGCATGGTAGACATCAGGGAGAAGAGTAGTACAGCTTACATGCCAGTGGGAAGCCAATGGCAATGGCAGTGAGTTATGATCGCTTTAGTAACAACAGCCCTGGATAGAACCAGGAGTCCATGAGAGATACTGCATTGAGGAACAAGTAATCTGATTCTTCCAGGTAGAACCAAAGTAAAGTTTCAGTAAGAACGCTTGGGGAAAAATATAAGAGAATAAATGCATACACGGAACATATCCTGCTGGATTTCATTGAGGATCATCTCGGATCACAAAAATCTGTATAGGGATTAAGATATTAAAGTTAGGGGGAGACTAGAGACTTATCAGTGCCGTAACACTACCAAGCAGATAACATCATGAAACATAACTTGTACTTGTACAGAATGTGAAATATTAAAAAAATGCAAAACCAAACACTATCAGGTGAGAAAGAAAAAGAGTGATGTAAGTGCTCAGTATGCTAAGCACATACGGCTGTTATCCAAAATCCCATCACTGTCTATACATACCTCTGAACCTCAGAACTGTTAACTAGCACTGAATTTTATTGGACATTCCACTGACCAGTGACACTTAATGGACACATACAGTAGCTGCGTTCTGGTATGTTCTCTTTCTCACCGTCATCCTCAAAATCACTGTTAGACAATGTCCATCCATTCATCCATCCATCCATCTTCTACCGCTTATCCGGGGCCGTGTCGTGGGGGCAGCAGTCTGAGCAGGGACACCCAGACTTCCCTCTCACCAGACACTTCCTCCAGCTCCTCCGGGGGAATACCGAAGCGTTCCCAGGCCAGCCGAGAGACATAGTCCCTCCAGCGTGTCCTAGGTCTTCCCCGGAGCCTCCTCCCGGTTGGACATGCCCGGAACACCTCCCCAGGAGGCGTCCAGGAGTTAGACAATGTGTTTAGTCATATTTTTTCTTCTACAGTCTGTACACTTATTCAAACACCTGAAATCCCAATTCACATGCAACTGACTCAGCTGGGTCTTAAAGCCTGTAGAGTTCTTTAAGATTATAGAAGGACATCTACTTTAAGATTACAGAAGGACATCTACTTCTCATCAGAAAATGGATTTATCAGGTTCTACTTTTGCTTACTAATTATTCATGGGCGAAGGGCGAGTGTGAATGGAAAATAAATGCACATATACACACATACTCACACACACTCACACACATATCAAGAGTAGCTCAACGACAAGCCCATTACCAAACTGGATTGGAAGTGCGTGAAGTGCTAACTCTGCAAAACAGAATGGAGAAGGCATACCATAAATTAAACCTTCAGTATGGAAATCTCATTTAAAACTAAATTCCCATTCCAACCACACCCACGCATTCACACACACACACACACACACACACACACACACACACACAAAGTGACAAATCCTCTCACAGTCTGTTGAACACAAGACAAATCTATCTCCTGTCACTAGATTTTAAACAAGGTGTTCACCTTTTCACACACACACACACACACACACACACACACACACACACACACACACACACACACAATCGATAATGGTTTAGACTTAATATAATTCTTTTACGTTTCCATTGTTGTCTTGCTTTCAAATTCAAAATTAAATTTTGACCAGGAAGTAGATCTATACATACACAAATCTGCTGGTTTTTGATCTAGGGATCGATTTTGATTCTAAGTTTAATTACTAAGGAACGACACGTTTTTATAGAAAAATAATCATGACTCGATGGTGTGATAAAGCATGAGTTACTGTATATGCAACCAAGTTGAATTAATTTCCACAAACGGCATGTCGTCAAGTTTTTATACCAGTTACACCAAAGCAATTTTCAAACAAATGCAACTTTAGGACGGATTTAAAAAAGACAGTTTTTATTTGTTTAGAGTTTGATTTAATTTTAATAAATGTATTTGTTTAGAGTTAATGCAGAAATCCAGAAAATGCAGAACATTTGACATTTTTTCTTGCACCCAAAGCCCTGACACTGGAGACTCCTTCTTAAAAAATTATACAGTATCAATAACTGTATTTACTACTTTGGTTAATCATTTGTTCAGCTGGAAACATAGAGCTGCTGTCTGAGCTGCTGTTAGAAATCAATGGTAATGTGATAGAGCAGTGTCCTCTCTTCAGGGGCCGGTTAAGGAACAGGTGGTTTTCTGGATGTAGGTTTCGTAGCTCTTTTCTTTTCTTCTCTCTTCTCTTCCCTGGTGTCCCGCAGCTCCAAGATTGAAAGATGTTGTCGACCAGACTGCCTTCCTGCCAAACGGCTTGAGTCTGTCCTTTGCGCAGGTCTGGGATTGTACACACTGATGAATAAAGCGAGAATGGAGTTTAGATCAGATTGAACATGATTAATTGCTCTTGCATGAAAGTACTGGATTATTTCTTACACAAAATGGGGCAACAGTTAATTATATGTCATTTCTTGCATTATGTGTGTTTTTTTTTTCATTTTGGATTAAGATGCTCTGCAAAAACCTCTGTAACCTCCATAAACTCTGAGCTTTTTATTCAGTTACCTCGTATAATAAATACTTTACTGTAATTACATCAGTTTTTTTTTTAACAATCTCTACTTAGGTTTATATTTCATAATAACTTCAGGCAACTTAAGTTGGTGAATTATTTCCAAAATTTCATTAAAGAGGCAGGTTATACAATGCACATATTGTTTTGTCCTCATTTTACATATTACTGCATATGGATTAAAGACAACCTGCGTGATTTAGTACCCTTAAAAGAACCAATTTCTGGTGGTTGGGGACAGAGAGGCACATCATTGAATAATATATTACCAAAATAGAATTTTATGGCATAGAGGGTTCATTTTCTGGGTGTGGCTTTCAGATTATTCAAATTACCTGCATGTAAAAAAGAAAGTGAAAGTGAAGTGACATACGGCTAACCCGTAACTAGGTGACCCATATTCAGAATTTGTTCTCTGCATTTACCCCATCCAAAGTTCACACACACAGCAGTGAACACACACACGCACACACTGTGAACACACACCCGGAGCAGTGGGCAGCCATTTATGCTGCGGCGCACGGGGAGCAGTTAGGGGGGGTTCGGTGCCTTGCTCAAGGGCACCTCAGTCAATGCTTGGCCAGAGACTCGGACCCACAACCTTAGGATTAGGAGTCAGAGACTCTAACCATTAGGCCACGACTTCATGTAGTTTGCACCTCAGTGACTCAGAGGAGAATAAGGGCTGGAGGCATCGAGTTTATTTTTTTTTGTATTGACTTGGGCTTGTATTGACTTACCAACATTGTACTAGGAGGTGCCTGTGTCTCGGGCATTGGGCTAACTTGGGCTGTAGTGCAGAGCTCTAGGTAAAAAGCCCCCAAATGAATCAACACCCATGAATTACTCTTTACATTTCGTTTGATTAGCTGCATATTTGGTTTGTGTTTATTGGTTTCATTTTTAAAAGTGCATATAAACACAGGCATAGTGAAGTCAGGTGGGGATTGATATTAGCTATTAGTGTTAAAAGGTCAAACTAGATGAACACAAAAAAAGAAGAAAAACGTTTGAGTCAGTGCAATTTTGCAACAAATAAAACCTGATGACATAATTTATGAAAGGTAAGATAACTTTTTAACCACAGTCCATCACAGAGACTTGTCCTCTTGTTACAATTTTCTGCTAGTCCTGGACTTGGACTTGTCTTTGCAGTCTTTACATAACAAATCTAAATGGAAGTTCCCATTTCATTAGTGTTTAAACCACTATCCTGGAACACAAGCACTTCCCTGAAAAGAGAGGACAACCTTTTTTTTTCATTGATGTCAAATTAAATACAAGCTAGAATATGAAAGCATGAAATATAAGACAAATTTGATTGTAGATATATATGAAAGAAAATATGGTAAGCATTGAAATAATAGGTTTAATAGGTGTCTAGGAAATTACAAATTTATTGTTTACAGTGGTGAATAGTGGTTGGTGTAGCTATCCCATTAATCACTGTGATTTTGGTTTAATTTTACAATATGGCTTCCAACCACAATGAAATTCATTGGGCTCACATTTCCTGTAGCTAATAAAAACGTTATGGCTGTTGGAAATGAAGGGTAATGGAGTCTTCATCTATGTCTTATGTGTTCTTCAAGATACAGGATCATTTTTGTATTATATCATCTTCTCTTGTCTAGTTGTTAATAGCCATGTGAGCATCTAGCAGTCAGTGTGTTAAAAGCGCACACATTATATCACCTCAAAACTCTGTCTGAATCAGAACGAAACAGCAAAAGCAGCCCAACTCACAGCTAATCATAGCCTGCTATCTGCAAATCAAGGCCTCAGAGACAAGCAGCATGTCTTCAAAGGGCTAGCTGTACTCCTGGTTATCTCAAAGCTCCATCAGCCATTGATTTGCAGCCTTTTGATGCAATTTTAAAACCAAGCATAGTTCTGAACAATAGAACTGCAGAATCGTAAGAGCCATCAACAGAGACAAACGAGGACATGCATTTATAAAAAATTACTCTTGAGATTTCAGCAATAGTGTATCACAAGACACTTTTAATTATTCCTCTTTTTTCCATCCATTCATCCACCCACACATCCATCCATCCATCCATCCACCCATCCATCCATCCATCCATCCATCCATCTATCACTTTACTGTATCTCCTCACACATCCATCCATCCATCCATCTATCCATTTATCCACTCACACATTCATCTATCCATTCATCCATCCACCAAATGAAAATCATGGAAATTGTCAGGGGTTCCTAAACTTTTGCATACGACTGTATATTAATTCTTGTATCAAACCATGAGTCAATCCATCCATCCATCTATCCAGGCATACATCATCCATTCATCTATGCATCAATCCACCATCCAAGCCCATTCATCCATAAACCATTCATCCTTGCATAAAAATCCATAAACAAACCATCTATACCAACATCAGTTCACTCATACTTTCATCATACCATGAATCAATCCAACAATATCTCCATCCATTAGTCCACTCGGCCACAAATCCATTTTCTTCATCCATCCAATAACCCACACATTGTAACATTATACAGTACATTTCTGAACCATCAAACCATCATCAATCCATCCATCAATTCATAATCAGTCCACCCAGATATCCATCTCTGCATTTGTCATCTGACAATCAATCCATCCATCTATCTACAGTACTGTATACTGTATATCATATCATGATCTATCTATCCATCGAATCCTGCATCCAGTTTCTGCTATTATGTTAGCAATAAGGATTTATTTTCTATGTTCCTCTCTTTCCTCAGCACACAGAGTGGTTAAATCATGAAAATGCACTGGGTGACTATAAAGTCTACTTCTTCATTACCATAATCCCACAGGAAAACAGGTGGCTCCTAGAGGTAACAGAGAGGACATTCAAAATGTAATCATTTGAGAGCTTTAAATATTGTAAAGAAAGTTAAACACAACTGTAAGGAATGTGGGGCAAAGTAGTTACAAAGGACAGCTGAAAGATGACAGAAAGATTGATCTGATTTGTGATAAAATCTTTTGCTAGGATATTAGCAAATAAATAAATAAATAAATAAATAAATAAATAAATAAAGGAATGACTTACATCTGAGAGGAAGTGTAGAGAACTTATAATTGATCTTATTGTAAAAAGATTTCCAAGTGACTTTTTTTCAAAATTCAATTCACTAGTCGTTAGACATTCTGTGTAATGTTTATACATTTGGATTGCTACTGACAATAACTTACTTCACAATGTACAATGATGGTTTAAATAGTTAAAGCTCTGGGTTGTTGGTTGGGGTTTAAGCCCCAGCGGGACCTTCCGGCCACTGTTGAGCCCTTGAGCAATGCACTTACGTTGGGGTCAGAGCACAGGGTTAGCCATGATACAGCTCCTATGGAGCAGAAAGGATTAAGGGCCTTGCTCAGGGGCCCAATAGTCCAATCAACAAGCCAGACCCTAACTGCCCCAGTAGCCTCAAATTCTTGGTCTTGTCTGGCAGACTTAGATCCCAATGTGGTTTTCTACTGTTGTAGCTCCACGTCCCCCAGGTGTACAGTAATGTGTTGTGCTTCTTTTTTGTTTGGATACCATTCTGGTCATCATGGATTTAAAGAGTGTAACTTTAATGTCAGCTTGAGCCAGTCTGACTGTTCTCCTCAGCCCGCTCCCTTCAACAAGGAATTATAACTAGCAGAACTTTTTACTTCTGCAGTTTGTCTTTTCCACCACACACTCTTGTGTATGAAAATTTCACAACATCATATGTTTCTAAAATACTCTTAACAATCCATCTGGCACCAAACAACAGTAAAGTCACCGTGACGTATATATAATAAATAAGATAAATAGCGACTGACACATTATTCTGGTATAAGAGGAATAAAAATGAAGAAAATATGAGGAGGGAAATTCTGGGCTGAATTCAGGCCTCCACTTTAGATTATATTCCTACTGTATAACTGCACAACCTGTGGGGTATATTTCTTTACAACAAAAGACATCATTCAGTGCTAGCATCTAATACATCTAACACTATCAGACTGACATCCTAGACTAGCTTACAGTCAAACTAGCATATTTGTGTTGAAGGTTTTTGTGGCAGTGACCAGAGTTCATAGAACATCTTCAGATATTTATTTATCTAAACAGAAATGTATAACTTTATGATATGTAGGATAAAGAGTTTGATGGGTTTGTGTGTGTGAGAGAGAGAGAGAGAGATTTGTGATGATTGGTGGACATGACGAGGATTACAGAACAGGTCAATTTCCCAAATCAAGGTGAAGAAAATGTTATATTATATTGTTATGTTGATTACATCACCATACACAATGGAAGAAAGAAAACAAAGTGAACAAATCATCTTTCCTGACAGTATTTTAAGTGTTCAAAGTGCTCCTAAATCAGCATTTTATATCCAGCATCTGATTTTCAAAGACCTGTTCCAAGTCAGGATTTTTTTTGTTATTTACTGCTGAATGAGCTTTTTCATGAAAGGATGTTATGTATTAATTAATCAGACATGCAATATTGGAACTGCTCCAAATAAATGCAAGTAGATCTGTATACATCTAATACCTTTTGAATAATCTTTACTTTCTTTAAGCTTATTCTTAGGAATGATGGATGATGCTGATATATGTTTTGCATCCCAGTAAAGCTATAATATCTTCCAGACTGAGCCGATCAGTCTCCTTATTCATTAGCCTCATGAGCTTATACTTTTGAGACCTGCCATGTTATTAACATTATATCTTAACATCAAGTAGCCATCTGTTCCCTAGCACTAAAACTGTCTAGCAATTACAGATGGAGAGAAAGAGAGAGCGAGAGAGAGAGAAAGAAAGAGATGTACATAGAGACTCGCTCAGAGCCAAAAAGATAAGACACTTAAATCACTCTCGGTCCAATAAAATGTTTGGACACAAGAAATGAGGTGTTATTAATTCATAGCTTATGGCAACAATATTGGAAGGAAACTTAAAAAGGCAAGGTTTAAAGACTAATAAGAAAATCAAATTAGGAATTCAAAGTTGTTGGCATTTTGCATTAAAGCGATAACAGACAAATCAGATTAACTTGTATGGGAAGTTCTTTTTGTGTAGCTCTCCTTAAAACTACACTCAAATATGTAGTTCCAGATTTATTCCCCTCTTTGTGCTGTTATAATAAACTCCACTTTTCTCTTCTGAAAGGTTCTCCACTAGATGTTGGATTGTGGCTTTGTGGATTGTGGGGATTTATTCAGTTACAAAAGCATTAGTAAGATCAGACTCTGATGTTGGGATGTTGAAGAGACTTAAGTTCCAGTTCATCCTAAATGTGTTCACTGGCGTTGAGTCAGAGTCAGGGTTTTGTGCAGGACACTCAAGTTCTTCACTCCAACCTTCATGTCTTCATGGAGCTGCTTTGTGCACAAGGACATCATCATGAATTGTATTTCCAGTGAAGAAAAATTCTTAATGCTACAACTTGCGAAGACATTCAAACATTCTTAACAATGGTGTGCTTCAAAATCCACACATGTATGTGAAGGTCAGGTGCCTACAAACTTTTACCAAAATTACTAGATGAGATAAGATTGATCTTCATAGTTCATAGTTCTTAGGAACTTTTTTTTTATAATATTAGAATCATTTTATTGTAAAATTGTAAAATTCACCCATACAATAATTTTGCCTTAACAATATTGCCTGTAATGGTTTTTTTTTTATTTATGCTGATACTAAAATAATTTTCAACAGCACTGCACATTTTATAAAACCTAAGTAGATATTTACCATAAGTGAAGCCATTTTATAACTTCTGTTTGGCTGACTGTTGCATAATTTGGTTATTATTTTATATGTTTTTTTTATTATACCACTAGAACTGCTGAATTCTCAGCTCGGATTGTTCAGAAGACGATTCAGTTCCTAATTCACAGCAGAATAAAAGATGCAAATGGTGATTTTCTTAGTAACTAAAGGAGCTACTGTACATCTTTCTTTTTTGGATTAAGAGAAAGAAAAAAGATAAGTTTGTCAAGGAAGAGCTGTTACTGTGTAATGTACGTGATTGTGCTTGTGAGAATTGACTTTATAATATAAATATATATATGAATATATATATAAATTTATATATGAAATATAACATATAGGAGGAAATGTAAAGCATACGTTTAAGCCTGAATCACAAGGTCAAATATTTATGGGATATCTACTGATACAATGAAAGATCAGTCTCTTCAGTCTGAAATGCAACATTGCAACATTTAAGCTTATGGATGTTACAAATAAACCTACATTATATACATTTAATTTTTATTAAAATATATATATATATATATATTTTTTTGTTAAAAATTTGTTTTATATTATTTTAAATAATCAGAACTCAGAACTTAACAATCGCCTGAACCCTAAACATATCTTTCAGTTAATCCAACAGTCAAACCTCAATCACCTCAGTTTGAACAGTTTGTGTTTAACATGCTTCATGCTTTAGAGTACACAGCTGAACATTACCAAACTAACATTTCATCCTTGATGTCTTCGCTTTCTTAGACAAAGTGTCGATCATATACATTAATATACAAAGCTCAATTTTTACAAAATATTACAGTTTTTGTTGCAGAAATAATAAATAAGTAAATAAATAAATAAATAAATAAATAAATAATAATAAAAAAAAAAAACAGAAAACTATTTCTAGGTAGCTGCTAAACTGGGATTTTTGTTTTCTTTTCTTCAAGGTCACTGCATGTGTTCTGGTTAATCTTATTGCTGTTAAAAAAAACCTAATAACAAATTGTGAATCTGTCTAAAGCAACCAACATTATTTTAAGGAGCCTTAACATGTACACTTATCAAGCCTGATCTCATTCTTTAATGATAATGCTACTACTACTACTACTACTACTACTACTACTACTACTACTACTACTACTAATAATAATAATAATAATTAAACATGTAACAGTAATTCAGCTTCATGCCCGTAATTATTTTACCATCGTTTCATCTACGTCCTGCAAATGGCACATTCCATTGAGGAGACTTTTTTATGCTTATCCTTGAAGTCTTTTGTGTGTGTGTGTGTGTGTGTGTTCAGAGTCCCTTTCTTGTTTAGCTTGTTTACCTTTCCAAGTCAAGCCAGGGTTGAAAAGTGCAGCCTCACTCTGTTTCTCATCACAGCGAACATCCAGTAATCGTCGCTGGTGATTTTTCTTCCTTTCCTACCGGTGACGTTTCTCCTTTTTTCCACCTTGAAAGTGAGAGAGCCACTTTGGTCTCCATGCTCCGTGGTGCACCTAAGCAATACAAAATTACTATTACAGGAGCGCTGTGAAAATATATGCAGGAAAAATATTGTGCTTTCAGGTGAAGATGATATGTTTCTTTTGAAACAATTTTTTTGCGCTGGTGAAAATATAACAGTCGGAATAGAATGAATGATCGGGTCACAAGTGCGGTAGACAGGACAGAACGTGTGTGAGAGGAACAGAAGTAGAGTAAAAGAGAGAAACAGTAGGTGTGAAATGAATGCATAGAGAGCAGATCCTCATATTCCCTTTGAACTTGGCTCTGTACCAGGTGGCTGGTTCTACAAAGGAAAGCTGTGAGATGGGTGGATGAAACAAAGACACTCTGCAAAGCACGAAGCACAATGAGAGCAAACGTTCAAGAGGTTGAAGGCAGGGAAGGGAGCCGTCAGATTCTGTTTTTATGTTTAAACAAATTCCAACACGATATTTGTCCAACTTTGCTTTACTGAATCTCCTCCCAAAAAGAAAGATTTTTTTTTAAATTGAATTTGTTATTTAATGTATAAGAGCTTTGAAGATTACATGAGAACATCTCAGCTTGATAACACAAACCTTCTAAAAACTGCTGCTGTAATAATAAGGACTCATCCCAGGACTTCCTCTCGACACACTTTAGTACGTTTTTTGTTAAAACAATGTACAGTTGTAGAAGAATAATAACACACCAAGATAAGGAAGGATCTCCTCAAGTTTTTCTCCTCATGTTTTTCTACCTATGGCTTGTTTGTTATGGATCTAGATCTGGATCTGCTTTTCTACGCGGTTTATTTTTTAAACTTGAGCCAAAGACTGATAAAAATTAATATTGATATACACTGCATGACCAAATTTTAATGACCACCTGACCCTCACACTAATATCTAATTCTTCCCCAAACTGCTACAACAAGCACACAATTAAATAGAAAAAAATGTTCCTATACAGTACGCTGTAGCATTACATTTTCCCTTCAGTGGAACTCAAAGCCTGTTTCAGCATGACAACGCCCTTGTGCACAAAGCAGCTCCATGAAGACAGGTTAGAGTTTCTTACACAACTCGAGTGTCCTACACAAAGTCACAAACCCTCTGAACACATTTGGGATAAACTGGAACTGGAGTCTCTTCAACATCAGTCTGAACTCACTAATGCTTTTGTAGCTGAATGAATCCCCACAAATCTCCAGAGCCAAAAAGCCAGAACATCTAGTGGAGAACCGTCTAGCAGAGAAAGCCACGTAGTGTCATATAACCCAAGTTGTTCTTACAATGTACTATGAATTATATATGATAATAACCATAAACCATTCTTTTCATGGTCTCTAAAGGCCTCCATAGCAATAAATGGCTCTGAAGGATGTATCTTCATTCAAATAATGCAAGCGATCATGAATATGCATGATATGCAAATTTGTAAATGATCCGTTGTAATGTCCACCTAATGACGTGGTTAATGTGAGTATCCAGTGAAGCTAAGCTTGTGTAATGTAATATAATAGAAATGGAAATCGTTGCATTATACAGTATTTCCTTACAGAGAAACAGTTTCATTTCATAATTCCAACAAGGATGTATTGACCTTCATTTCATTCTGTTTATCCCACTAAAAGAATATTTGGTATCATTTTGATGCCCAAACTGACAAGCAAAATAAAAAAAAATAAAAAATCTAATGAAACTGAGTAGTCAAATTTATCCCTCAGGATAGACTAATGTTAGCATACTGCTAGCTAGATAGCTACTGCTAATAAACTAGCTGACCTTTATCCCAAACAAAAACATGACTTTTCAGTAATAAAGTGCATGTGCTGTTTACATAACACTAATTGTCATGTAAAAACAAAACAAAAAACTAAACTAAAAAAACACTTTAGCTTAGTGAGGTCTTGGCTAGCTTTAAAAACTGGTTTGCTAGCAAAAACTATTTAATTACCACATCTTCATTGTGAAATAATGAGTTACATTTTATAGCTGAGGTTGTTCAAGGAGCCGGATTGAGATGAGTGGAAAAAAATATCAGTCCTAACATGGCTAAATTGTGGCCCTACATAGATGTATTTTCCTGACAATAGTCAACTGTGGCAGTATTTTTGTTTTGAATTTGCTTCATGTGCCTTTGTTTTGGTCTTTTCACTGCCTCTGTTATGTCATTGAACAATTTCTGTTTTACTTTGATGAATTTGATGTATTTCCTGATCAGGAGTCACTCATCAGCAGTATTTCTACTCCAGCTTCCCTGGTTCCAGCTTCCTGTGGTTCCTGAAATGTCCTGATTCTTGTTCAGGTGTGTTGATTATTCTGTGGTGAAGATAAACGTCTGCATTCCTGATACAACCTGAGAGAAAAAAACTATCTTGCTTAGTGCCTACAGTACACCACCCCTTTCACATGCTTACTATACCCTTTCGTAAGATTTTGAGCCAATTGGCCAATGTCAGCTTTTTTTGTTAAAATGTCTTCTGTACAATCCTATACACCCTGCCAATCTCACCTCACTTCACATATGCTTTTATCTCCAACCTTCTTGACTGCCGAAACTCTCTCCTCGGTGACACTAGCTCTTATAAAGCCTTCAGAAATCCTTCAGAACTTATCTGCCTGTCTTCTAACTAACAATTGTTCCTGTCACACTATTACATCTGTACTTCACACTGCTCATGGGTTCCTCATAAAACTACAATCTTAGAAAGATGATTCTCCTTGCCCACGGTGCCTTCAACACTTTTCTTCTTTCCAATATGTCCAATTTTTTCCTCTCATACCCACTCACCTGCACTCAAATCCTCACTTTTAGACCTGCAGAATAGCATTTTATCTAAATTTCACACAGCTTTTACTCTGCTTTCTGTACTCAATATGTTTCGGTAACTGCCTGTCCATAGTCTCAGCCTGATAGACCTGATCTGTGGGATACAGAGCACCTGCTATCTTTTCTAGCCACAAGCTTTGGATTGTTCTTCCATTCTGCAATTTATTGGAACCCAAGGATTCAAATGTTGATTCAAAGGCACATCACAAGTCCTTTGATTTTCCACCCTACTTTTATTGACATTTATTTGTTAGAGAAGGAAGAATGAAAGCTTGGTTTACATAATTATGCATTTACATTTAACATTTACGGCATTCGGCAGACGCTCTTATCCAAAATAGCTTTTAAGTCTCTATCATTAAATATTAACTCTGGTTTACTAGGTTACAGACTTAGGATACCATGATTCTAAAACACTGTTCAAAGTTTTATATATATATTTGTTTATTTATTTGTTTGTTTGTTTGTTTGTTTCTTTGTTTTTATACACATACAACAAACAGTGGAGAAAGTGCTAGTTTAAGTATCTCATTAAGAAGCAGGTCTTCAACCGTCGTTCCCTAGAGTTAGTTCATTCCACCATCTCGGTGCCAGAACAGAAAAGAGTCTTGTTGTATACTTACCTCTTACCCTAAGAGATAGTTTGACCAGTCGAGCAGTGCTGGTAACTCTGAGGGTGCGAGGTGCAGTGCGAGGAGTGATGAGTGCTTTGAGGTAGGAGGGAATTGGTCCATTTTTGGCTTTGTAGGCAAGCATCAGTGTTTTGAATCTGATGCATGCAGCTATCGGAAGACAGTGGAGGGATCGCAGCAGCGGGGTGGTATGCGAGAACTTTGAAAACGAGTCATGCAACTGCATTTTGGATCATTTGCAGAGGGTCTAATTGCGTTCATAGGACCAGTACCACAACAGTGGAGAGTCTGCCTGGAGCAGATGTCACTCCCCTCCATCTTACCTGACATGTGTCCTTCCACGTAGGAAGCAAACCGTTCACATGCTGATCTGCAAATTCCAAGACTCCTGAGAGTGGACAAGAGATTCTTGTGGTTGACCATACCAAACGCTGCTGAAAGTTCAAAAAGGATGAGGACAGGTGACAGCATGGCTGATCTAGCAGCATGTAGTTTCTCAGAGACATCCAAAAGGGCTGTCTCTTTCGAATGTGCTGCTTTAAAGCCAGACTGGTTGGGATCTTGAATGTTGTTCTGTGAGAGATAGACAGACAGTTGATTATAGACAATGCATTCAAGAATTTTTAAAAGAAAAGAAGTGATACTGGTCTGTAGTTACTGATGTCTGATGGATCCAGAGCAGGTTTCTTCAGGATGGGAATAACCCTTGCTCTCTTGAAGGTAGTTGGTACAGTACATGGACAGATGTTAGGGAATCATTGATGATTGTGGTGATGAAGGGTAGAAGGTCTTGAGAGCTGGTCTGGAGCATAGTGGAAAGGACTAGATACAATGGGCAGGTGGTAGGATTGCAAGACCGGATGAGTTATAAAATATCTTCTGCTGCTACGGTTGAGAAATGCGACAATGAAGGATCCTGACTGTGAGATGTACCTGTAGTCGGGGCAGAATTGAAAGTCCTGCAGATTTTCTCTAATTTTCAGATTTTCTTCTCGTGGTAAAAAGAAGCAAGGTCTTCTGCAGTCAGCGAGGATGAAGCAGGTGGAGCCAAGGTGTTGAGATTATGGATTCCCATCCCGGTTAATGCGGCCTGAGTGATGTATATTTTTGCACATTGTACATCACATTTTGTACATTAATTTAACAAGTATGTATGTATATATGTTGATTGGTCTAAAACTTGGTGTACAGCTTGCACTCTAAACAGCCATGTAGACTTGATGTCATTTCTTTAGTAACTCCATCGAAAAGACTACCCGGTCCTAATCAGGAATTCACATATTGAGTTGAGAAAGCATTTTCTTTACAGTTTTCTTGCTAGCTGAAAATCAAAAGCCCAATCTGAAGGACATGATGGATAGGTTAATAAAAGCCTCACGTTATATTTATAGCATTTGGCAGACACCATTATCTGGATTGACACATTTATCTCATTTATACTACTGAGCCATTGAGGGTTAAGGGCCTTGCTCAAGGGCCCAGCAATGGCGAGTTTGTGGTCCTGGGATGTGAACTCACAACCTTCCAATAAACAGTAAAACATCTTAAACTCTGAGCTCTGACATGCAATTTTGCTTTCATGTGAGCTGTCAAAAAGGTATGTGTTTAGCTATCATGTATTTGAGACAAATAGCTATTCTGTGAAAGATATCAGACTATAGCAAGAGGTCTGACCTGTGTGACTTTTCTACCTGTAATAGTGAGACCTCTCATATATGCCACAGTTACCCCGGGCATTTAAACACTAGAACAGCAGGAGCAAACATGTACACCTTTGTGAACCTCTTCTTTCCATTTCCCCATTATCATGCTCACCTATGTTGTATTATCTTATTATTCACAATATTTAACTTCCACTTCCAGCCTTTAGTGTTTTTGCAGTCATAGGTTTGCAGCTAGCATTTATGTTTTGACACCAGTTTTTGTGTCATAGTTTGCTTGTTCCTTTTTGCACTCTAATGAATAATTCTGCACTTGGATCTGCCTTTGCCTCCTATAACATGACAGATTGCAAGACCTAAAAAATGTATGCAGCAGAATTGCAGGTGAGACCATGATGAGCAGATCAAGGAGAACCAGAAGCAGATTGACAGACTTGAGGCTCTCCTTGATCAACTCATGGCCAAGCCTGAGGTCAGGCTGCTTCTTGGTGGATTTTTCATGGAGGGGGGTGTCTGTCTTGACTGGAGCCATTTCCCACCCCCTGCACTACCATTGCTTGACTCTGGACACAGTGCCACCCTCATCCTTGGCTTGTAATGCAGCACTGCCTCCACCCCACTGGGCTGAGAATGCATCTTCCACCCCTTGCTTGGCTGAGGATGCCACTTCTGCCACATTGCCTCGTTGTGTTCATCTCTCCCGCCCCTTACTTGGCTGAGGTTGTGGCCATTCCCTTGCCTTGCAACATTTGTTGCTTCCCCAGTCTCCAGGACCTGTTAAGTTTAGCCACTTCAAAAGCCTTCAAATGTCCCTGTCATGACTACCATGGACATTTCCCCACCAGACTTAGGTTGTTTGGCAACCTTGTTCACTTTAGTGAAAATCTTCTTTTGATTTTTTACATTTCCCCAATGATCACCTGTTGTATTTGATTAGTCACATTATTTAATTTCCTGTGTTTCATTCTGTCTTTGTCTTGCACTTCTTGTCATCACCATGTGTTTGCCTTGCTCTAGAGTTTGATATTTGTTTCTTTTGCACTCTAATAAATAAGTCTCACCATCCACCTTCATCCACATAACATGATAATGCCCTGGCTTTAAATATCCTGTCTCATAACCCATCTGTTTCAAAATTTTACCCAAGCTTACCATACAAGCTCATATCAATCCTCCAAAAATGCAATAGCGATTCGACATGATACAAGTACCGTTAAAGTTGGCTCTGGTGTAAAATCATTGCAGTAAAAATTAATGAATCATAGAAGTCTGCAGACTGGAAAAAAGAGCCTTTAGTACAGTGAAATAGTTTGGACACTATTTACACTTCAGATCTCCTAATGTGCTTTGTGCCCAATCATGTGCCAAGCAATTTATGTGTGCCATCAAGATAAAGATAAGCTTATTATCCATAACTCACTGGGTAAAGTGCTATCGGCTAGTTGCGGCATTTTGTTTTAGTTTACTGAAGGTTGGTACTGCATCCAAAGTCATTAAGAGATTTATTATTTTGCTGCCTCAGTGAGAATTATTAATTGAGAATACAATATGATTGTGCTCGACTAGTGTCCAGAAAAACAGCCATTTTCTTGGATCTCCACATGAGTTCAGTTCTCCGCATAGCGGAAAATTATATGGATGTATTGTGTTATCCTTCAGGTCTTCACCATGACTGTGATCCTGCATGCCTTGTTCTCCAGAAGAATGCTGTGAAAACAGCTAACGGACTCCTGCATGACCTCTTGCATGTTCTGACAATAACTAGACCCATTATGGGCTCGTTATCACTATTCATGTTGACTCATATTAATCTTAAACAGAGTCATAATGAAACACCTACACTAGGACTATGATGGCTCGTTAACCTAGAGTGTTTTTGACTCTGTGTGTGTGTGTGTATGTGTGTGTGTGCGTGTGTGTATGTGCGTGTGTGTGCCATTTCTAAGTAAAAGCCTGTATGACCATCCAAAGTCCTTCACTTTGGGGGAAAAATAATCACCTTGTACAAACCCTAAAATATAAAGTGTTACAAATAAACTATATGTTTATAGCCATAGCTTTAAGTCCACCATTCTAAAATTTCCTTACTATTTAACCATTAGTAATAAACCATAATATTTTGTCAAATGATAAACAAATATTTCCATCTATTATGTAAATCACTCTCAATAAATAAAAGCCAATGTTCGGCACAGGAGAAGCTAATTTTTGAATTTTCTTTGTTCTCTCCTCCTTCGTCAAAGACTCTCAGCACAGCTTTAGGAGCTGTCTCAGCTGGTGTCATTACGCATTCCCTGCACTTGGCCATAACTACACTAATTCAAGGAGATGATCAATACTAATTGGTCTCTTTGGAAGGCATAACAGTGGGAAGGGGATGAGCTTGCAGCCGAAGCACGCTAATGAAGAATTCATGCCGCGTGGCTTTGTGGCAAAAGGTCAGCTGTTAGCGCCAGCGTCTGCTCTCTCTTGTCCATTATCTCTGCTCGTGTCCATGCTGTTTTCTCTCTCTCTCTCTCTCTCTCTCTCTTTCTCTCTTTCTGTCTCCCTCACTCTTTCCTTAGTAGCTCATAAATTCTTCATTCCTCGCTTTCCCCGAATAGCTTCGCAGAGGGCAGGAGCCTTGGATGAATGACGGTCATAAAGGGATGACTTGTGAGAGGGAGAAAGTCAGAGCAGGAGAGGAGGAGGGTATATTTTGTGTTACTTTGCAGCTTGCTGTGTCATCCAAAGCACCTAGCATGAAGATTGCATTGCTAAGTGGCAAATTTTTTTTATACAAAGAAGATCAAAGTCTCAAAGCTGCTTTACAGATAGCAGTGACTTGACCAGCAAGCAAGGTGAGGGAAACCTTGAGAAATCAAGACCTAGCAGCAGAAGCCCGTACTTCTACGTTCAGCACTGAGAAAATCATATTTGTGTTTATCAGGTAAACAGGTAGGCCTTCATATACCAGTAGAAGAACCTACTGTATATATAAAGCATCCACAGACCTGGAGCATGATCTAACTAAGATGTGGAGCCTGTTGACATCAGATTGGAAGGAGCAGATGATTGTGAACTTCAAGATCACAAATCAGGGATTGTGGGTTAGCAGACACACCAGTAAGTCTATATACTGTATTACATTTTCAACAAGTCCAAGTAAAGACATATAAACCATTAAAAATGTTAAGAATCCTGTCAGTTCAATCATGAATTTCGATGTCTCACATCCACTAATAGGTTTGAGTTCAAATGAAAGAGGGTGTCCTAACTACCAAACATTGGTACAAGAAGCTTCACTGGCTACAAGGGCATTGCTTAGAGGCCCAGAGGTGGCAGTTTGGTGGATCTGGGATTCAAACTCTCAACCTTCTGACTGGTATCCCAAAACCTTAACCACTAGGCTACCACATTAGCCTTCTATGGGATTAAACGTAACTAAAAAGTGGAAGTTCGTGTACCACATAGGCATGGCTGAGAAAGAAGCAACTACAAATTGACAGCAACAAAAACAAGAACTTAAATAGTGGCACACTACTGAAACAATACAAAACAGGTGAGCATGATTAGGAGGGTAAACAGGATGAAGAACATCCTGTTTAAGGAGTGCATAACATACTGTACATACACAAGGTTGTCCTCTGGTGGTCTGGAGGAGTTTTTGGGTTGTCCAGGGTATCTTTTACACTGTGTTGTATTTTAATAAATAAAAACTAATAATAACTACTGGCAAATTGTTGTGGTATAAAAGTAATAATGCATTTCACATCATGCTGTTATTAGACACTTATCAGTTTTTCCATGGTAACAGTAACTCAATCTGTACTACACACTGTCGATACTGATAACATTCTAATGTTCTGTTGTGTTTTCTAATGTTGTGGTCCTTAGGACCAGTCTTTGCCAATGAGTGAACTTTGTCCTGCCATAAACCCAGGTGAAAATTTTCTCATTCTTCTCTTGTTGTCGTCCTACGAAGACTCATACACCCCAATGCCGTGACATCATTTTCATAAAAAAAAAAAAATATATTTTTCAATGATTCACACAGCTGTATTTGTTCGCAGAAGGTTTTATGAGGCAAAACAATTATAGTATTGGAACCGCCAAACTAAAAGGCACTGCTCTACAGGTCTTAAAAAATATCACAAAAGAAGAACGCAGCACATTTGTTGATGTTAGTAGGTCATCAGCTTGATTCATTTATTGCAAGAAAGTGCTATGCAACCAAATAACATGTGACTTCTGTCAGGACCACTTTATCAATGAGAATTTATTAGATGATAGCATACAGTTAGTGTTGGCGGTATGGTTCTGTTCTGGGCAGGAATCCACGCGCCCATCCGTGCGCATGCATGGACCGAGAGGGGAGAGCAGCAACTTAAAATAGAATAGAACCCCCCTATAACAAAACCATTAATCATGCATAGATTTTTTTTTTTTTTTTTTGCAAATAATAAATGAATAAATGGATAAATAAAAAAAGAGGGAGAGAGAGAGAAAAAAATATGTGGAGATTTATGACATGAACTGGTACAACGAACACAGGTTCCGGCATGGTGGAGTCGGGGTTGGAGGAGGGAGTTTAAGTCGCAGCATCAGCAAAGCGCTAGAAAGCAGCTCAATGTATGGGAATTAAATGGTCGGGTAATATGGATGTCGTAACTGGACTGGTGCGCGTCGTGGACAGCTGATAAACAGCTGATGCACGCTTGACGACGTGGCCTGCCAGAACTAACGCGAAGCTTGATTTTCTATTCCAATACTCAACAAATACAAAATTGCCATGCTCTAAGTTGTTTGTGACATCTAGATGTAAATATCAGGAAGTGACTCTGATCTGATTTCTCATGGTCATCGTTTGATCTCAAGCACAAATGTCTTCAGTGTAGAGCCAAAACAAAATAACTGTCCTTGCCGTTCCAATACTTTTGGAGTCTGTAGTAGCATCAGTTAGATACTGCAACCAGCAAATGGCGTTGTATACATCTTGACATGGATTCATACAACCACATGTAATGGTGGTCTCGATTTTGTTCATACCTTCATACTCATTATCTACAGTCTCAGTCTCGGCTGCGATTATCTTGATCCCAACCCTAAAGTTACCTTCCTGACTGACTGGAAGAATTGCTAAATGTTAAATGAAAGAATTTCATTTAGACTGATATGGTCAAACTGCTTAGTTCTTGTTGCTGCATTTACGGTTGTTTTGGGCATTCAGCTAAAAGTATATTACAATAATCTAATCTAATGTTGAAAAAAAGAACGATCCTCTCTGTATGACGTATCGTCAACATGTTGCTTATCTTGTTCCAGAAATTGAAATTGGATTTCCTATTAACATCACTGAGGCGTTTCAACTGGCAAATCGTTGTTGCTCATGACACCAAGAAACAACTAGCTATTGTTTCCTTTTGCAGATCAACCGGAGTACTTTTCATAAAAAGTACTTTTTACAAACTTAAAAGAAGGAAGAAGAAAGACATTCAGAATGATCCCAGCCCCACCGGCTAGAACGAAACCATCCTGCAGATGAAGCAGATTCAGGATGGTTAAGGATCTTAAACGAGAACAAAGGGAAAAGAAAACAAAGTGAACGATTTTCTCCCATGAGACGACTCCTTCCGGAAAAGAAAGATCCCTTTGGAGACAGAAAGAATAACCGCAGGTGTCCATTAAAGCCTTTGTCAACTTATGTTCGTAATTAGCTTCTTACTGTTTGCTAATAGCCTCAGTTGGGAAATTACAATGAAAAAAAACAATATTTGTTTTTTGGGTTTATGTTTATCTTTTTATATGGTTTTCTTCTGGCTGATTTGTGTTGGGGGGGCATGGTGGCTTAGTGGTTAGCACATTCGCCTCACACCTCCAGGGTTGGGGGTTCGATTCCCGCCTCCACCTTGTGTGTGTGGAGTTTGCATGTTCTCCCTGTGCCTCGGGGGTTTCCTCCGGGTACTCCGGTTTCCTCCCCCGGTCCAAAGACATGCATGGTAGGTTGATTGGCATCTTTGGAAAATTGTCCGTAGTGTGTGATTGCGTGAGTGAATGAGAGTGTGTGTGTGCCCTGTGATGGGTTGGCACTCCGTCCAGGGTGTATCCTGCCTTGATGCCCGATGACGCCTGAGATAGGCACAGGCTCCCCGTGACCCGAGTTAGCAGAAGATGAGTGAGTGAGAGTGAGTGATTTGTGTTGAATTAGACAATAATTTTTAATTAATTTTATAATCAGTTTAAAACAGAATAAGTGGTTGGAAATCTAGCTAGCATTTTATATAGAAATCTATAGTCAGTTAGTTAAGGTGTGATAATAGTAACTAGTTCTGCTGTACAGTGAAAGGCTTTGGCAATTAAAGGCGAATTAGCACTTGATAATAAGCTGTGATGTAATTGAGGTAAGTGTGATTCACACCTAGACTATAATAAGTTAGTATATTTTTTATCTAATTAAAGCTAAAATAATACTTAATATTCAAATGCACTGTAAATCAATATAGGAGAGTTCAACAAATTTTTTTTTTTACAGTACATAAAGCTAGCAAATTTTTAATTAATAATTTATTAGATCAAATAATGTGATGATTTATTAAAAAATGTGATTAAAATTTATACAACTGTTCCTTAAACAAGAAATGAATATTGAGTATTTTATATTAAGTGACACAATATGGCCAAATATTATGTTTGTTTTTGCCCCATTAATGGGAAGAAATACAAAAGAAACTGGACTCACTTTATAATCACACAGCTAGCTTTCTTGTTCATGTAAAGTAAAATTGTCCTTTTTCTGTCAACTCTCAAGTGTCAGCTGATGATATCATAAAGTCTTCAGTTGTAAATATTTTAGAAATAGGAAGTGGAATTTAACAATTAGACAGTTATATATTTCTTTCTGGTTTCTCCTTCATCGACAGTCTTCGTGACGAACACATTGTTCAGTCAATAAACAAAACTTTAAACCTAGAGCATCAACATTAGATGTTTGTTGTTACATTTTGTCTATTTTCTTCTTTACAAGTACTTTATCTAATGACTAATGTACAAATATATCAATAATTAAATGTGATAAATCATATCACATTTATCAAATCGATAAATCATTAAACAAAGCATGAATGGATTTTATTGCTTATTTAATGATAGGGACAGGATTAGCACACATAAATAAAAAAAAAAAAAATTGCCTTAAAAATTGGAATTAATAGCTTGGAGACGGAGGTTAATATTAATCCAAACGAGGAGGAAGCACTGAGTGTGAATGCGAACAGTTTCCGTTTTATCCTTACGCAAATTGTCAGGGCAAAAATGTGGATCGTATTGACACAGGAGCTGTTTTTTTTTATATTTAACCTTTTCCTTTCTTGTCTACACAGCCCTACAATTTCAGTAATCACAGCCGGGATGTAAGAACAAGGTTGAATTTTTATTATTATTATTATCGTTATTATTATCTTTTTTTTTTACAATTTCACCCCCTTGTCATTTTTTTATGTGCCCTTTGCTCTGTGAATTAGCCGGTCGTTCCCTTGTCTGCACTTCATTTTCTTTGTGCTGCCCTTTAACACACCCTCATCCTCCTCCTTATTCTTCTTCTCCTTCTTCTTCTTCTTCTTCTTCTCCTCTAAAAACACCCCTTTCTCATTCCATCCCTGTAGCCCGGAGCTAAAAGCTCTAACATGGGTGAACGAAGATTTCTGATTAGGTTTCAGTCTGGCACTGTGGAAGAAGGTGAAATAATGAAAATACCATAATATAATATGATATAATATGATTTCATACAAAGAGCAGCTACAATAAATACAAATGGATCGGGTGTGCATGTGCACGTGTGTGTGTGTCTGTGTGTGTGAGAGAGAGAGAGAGATAGAGAGAGAGAGAGTTAGAGAGAGAGAGAGAGAGAGAGAGAGAGACCTTTTGAAAAACACCAGAAACTATTTTCAGGAAAGGATTTTTTTTTTATATGAAAATAACTGTTAGGCAATGATTGTAGTTTCTCTCTCTCTCTCTCTCTCTCTCTCTCTCTCTCTCTCTCTCTCTCCCCCCACACACTCTCTCTCTTTCTGTATATACAGTATGTATATATATATATATATATATATATATATATATATATATATATATATGTTTTAGCCTTTTTTGCCTCTTATTCAGTCTCCGTGTGATTCCGTTTCTGCCTATTCATCTGTGTGTAACAAGTGGCTCCTCTTTCATGCTGTACCACACTCTCAATTAGTGCAAATAGGGCTCTCTTAGGCCAAATGAATGGCACTCTTTCTTTGATTGAGAGAGAATAACGGAAGGAGAATGAAGGAAAAAGGAACTGGTAGAGAAGAAGAGGTAGAAAATGTAGGGTGTAGAGGATATAGGAGTGAAAAGGACACCGTCAGTGTGAATTAGAGGTATAAAAGAACCAGTCATGGTCATTATATCGTGCTAGTATGTAGAAATTGAGTAGTTTAGTGGATGATGTGGTGTCTTCAACCTTATTTATACTACAGTGCTGTTGAGTTTTCAAATCCGATTGGTCAGAAGGTTAATTAAACGGCTTGGACGATCCTGATCCTTCCGGCTGCAAGGCAAATCACAGCATCATACTAAGTTCTAATAAATTATCATTTATGAATATTAACAGCTAATTTACAGGAATGTGTGCAGATCCTCCAGATTAATCGGATTTGAATTGTTGTTATGAATCTAGGATTCTTATTATTTTTCATTTCTTGGCATTAGAACAAGCAACGATTTTTGTCTTGTTCACTTCAGGAAAGATAAAAGAAGGCAGGTGAGAAAACTAGTGTAAAACTTAGTGGTGTGGGAAATGATTGTGTGTTAGAGGAATAAAATACTTCGGAAATAATCAAACAAATAAAATAAGAAGAAAATAATCGACTTAGAGCTTGGGACACAGATAAACATGCTTTGCATTGGGCCGCATCACATTATTTTTCTATAATTAGTGCTTTTTTCTACAGTACATAGTTTTGTCTGGTAGAAGTGTAGCAAAAAAAATAATAATTTTAAGCATTTCTGTCTTTTTGGCATAATTTGTGCTTCATGACTGAGTTATTAGCATACATATTTTAATAAATAAATGCATAAATAACTTCGTTCTGCCCACCATTTAGCTACGGTTTAGTAAGCCTGGGTCTGAGATTGTGTTCTTGCACCAGGATTTGATTTGATGTAAAATGGACTGAATGCTGCCAAACGAACTCACCTAAAGCATTAAATCTTTAAAATTCAGATTCAAATGGACTAACAGGACTGACACAAAACAGGGAAGAGAAAAAAACAGGGAAGTTTAACCTAGAGTATCACTTTAGACTTTTGTGGCAGGGAAAAGACACATCGGGATAGATAATGGCGTAGGTAGACATCCTGGTGCACAGCTCTTTAAGTCCAATACTTCAAGGAGTAGGGATTTGAATTAGATTACTGCTGCAACAGGGAGCCGATGGTGTGTCCTCATTAAGGGAGTCACATGAGAGAACTTTGGGAGCTAATAAACCTTGTAAGCAGCTGCATTCTCAATGCTTTGTAAGAAGGTATGGCATATAAATAAAAAGAGAGCAGCAAGTAAACACTATTGGACTTACCAGACCTAGCATCAAGATTTGAGTGTAGTCAGGACCACTTATATATACTATTCAACACGTTTATGAGACCTAAAATAATAAGACACCTAATATTAGTTATCGTGGAATCTTAATCTGTGTCCCAAATAATGTACTATACACAGTGCACCTACACTTACTCTATTGTGTAGTGTATGATTTGCAGAAGTGTCATATCGCCTCATACAAAACGCTAATATTTTCTGCTAACTGGAAGTATAAGCACGTCAAACTCATGTAATGAGATACTGCAAGCATTGGTGTTGGCAGTCATCTTGAAATTTTATTTCTCATCCTCATTACATGCATCAGCGCCTGGTAGCCCCGTCCCTCTAAACATGCATGTTCAGTTGAAGTTGACATGGAGTAGCCAAAATACCATACTTCGGTTTAATTAGTTGATGAAGAATTGTATATCATCTAGGAACAGTGAGAATTAGAATAGTGTGTAAGTATGCAATTTGGAAGGCATCTTTAGTTGTGTTTGCCAGCTGGACTGTGTATAGATGGTGATTGAGTGATCCAGTATCAGCGAGTTTTAGAGCCAATAGATAAGTTCTTTTTTTATGCTGGTTTTCCTAACTGGAGTAAATGCTAATATGAACATCAGATATCTACTGGGAGTCAAAAAATAGCAGTGGTAATATCAGCCATATAATCTCATCATCATGACCAGTGGTTTAGTATGTAAACAAGACTGGACCAAAGACTGACACATGAGGTATTCCAGTAGGGAGGCTGCGATGTGATGAAACTAAATCTCTCCAGGCTACATGGAAGATTGATCCTGTAAATATAATGAAAACCAGGTGAAAGCAGAGCTTTCTATGACCAAGTCAGCATGAGTGAAGATAAGCATCAAGTGATTCTGAGTCAGGCAGCTGACAGGTTGATAAGGATGATAACTCAAATATTGTTTATTTTTTTTGCCATGAATTCAGACTGTTGGCTTCCATACTGGCACACAGCACATTTTAATCTAAATCCCTTAGGATGTAAAGGGAATAGAAGTGGAAAGGACTGTGGGGATTGATCAATTGAAATTCATAGAATAATTACACAATTAAATATATTTCAGAAAAATGGAGCAACTGCGATTAGAGAAATAGAGAAAAATCAGTGAAGAAAATTCTCCACAACTCGTGTGTTAGAGTTGTTGTTTTTTTCCATGGCCTTACTGTGTTGACCATTCTCTCTCAAGTTTAAAGAGACATTATTTCCTGGTGTGTTATTCTCATTTCTGGATCCACAACATTTCTAACATCTCAGAAGATAAATGGCATGCCACAGTTCGATCAGCGAGCGAATATCTCCATCCTCAGATGCTGTTTCATATCGGCACACCATGAGACTCAGTGTGTAACAAAAGAGATTCGTGCTTGCTACGAATGCTGTGTAAATGGATCCGTTTTAGCAGAAAAAAATATATAAAACAAAACAAAACAAGGAATGGAATTTACCTGATCTGTGAAAAAAAGCTCCAAAGTAATGCTGTAATGGACTAAATTTAGTCCTACAAGAAAAAAGTGGCAAGGAGATTTGGGCTTCGACATCCCATAAACAAATTGCTATACAGTATATTTTGGTTAAGTGCTAACATCACTGCTCAAAGTCTAACTGAGAAATTATTCCTGGGTTTTAAGAAGCATTTCAATCCAATCAAAATATGTTTTATCACGTGGGATTGTTATTTGCGAGTGATTTAAAAACCAACACGACAAATTCTGCCTTGCTGCTGAACACAGAAAGGGAAAGGGATTACTAGAAAATTCACTAATCCTTCCTTTTGGCTCCAGCAGTCCTCGCTTCAGCTTACTCGACAAGAGAGGCATGAGAAGGCGGAGGATTGCTTGAGGCCTTTGATAATTTCTCACTCCCCCATGTAAATATCAAAGGTACTTACATTGCGAAATGGAACGGTTGTCTGTTGTATCCCTCTGCATTATCCCTTTTGACAGAACAGCAAATATATACTAAGACCAGCCGTGTCCAAACATTCCAATCCCAAACACCTTGCCGGCAATTATTTGATCGGATAAATAAATAAACCTCTGAGTGCAAAACAGGGTGTTACAGAACAATAATGGTGTGTTTGTGAAATGTGAAAAGCAATTACAGCATTTAGGATATGCTTTTATCTCATTCAGAAGTGCATTACAATAACCTCATGCTAATTTAATAGGTCAAGATGTAAGAAAGGCATTAAGCTCTGAGAATTGTTAGTATACCAGGCAAGTCCAGGATTTTTAGATTTAGTGCTTGTTAAAAAGATTCGTCTTCAGTTTTCATTTGAAGACAAACAGTGACTCAGCTGTTCTGACAGCCAGGAGACATTCATTTCGCCACCTGGGTGTCAGTACTGGGTTTATATCTTAATGGACAGTGGGTCTGGTTAAGCCATGCTAGTGGCTTGACGGGAACATGGTGCCATACAGCTTTGATGTTGGTCTGTTTCTGGCTTTGTAGACAAGCATCAGTGCTTTAAATCTAATACTCGCAGCTGGATCACAGCAGTGGGGTAGTGAAAGATTAGGTATATTTTTCCATTTTCAAACTGCGCAGCTGGTTTCTGGATCAGTTGCAGGGATCTGATGTCATGCAGGTGAAAATCTGCTAGGAACTAGCTGCTGTAGTTCAATCCTGACAATAATGTTATCCTGAACAATCACCTCCACGGAGAAAAGCGGTCTGATCCGACTAAAGGAGAAGCTTTCCTATCTGATTAGCATAGCAGTGTTAGAAGAGAATGATAGGTGGTTATTTGGGTGTTACATTTCGAGTGGTTTGGACAGGATGTGCCTTCTGAGTCTTTGAGAAGCACACTGCAGCTACATTCTGCTGTAAATAAACCATGAAACACTGTCCACATAACCAGATTCCATGAGCAGCAGCTAGACTTCTGCTTCTCTTTAATATTTTAGCTTCCCAGCCATTTCAGTTTGGGTGGTCAAAAAAGACTAAGTGAAAATTTTCAGGGAGGTGAGGTGAAAGATAACACTTTGTTTGTCATGAAAATTTCAAGCACAATAAAACCTTCAGAGCTTGACCACTTTTCAGGCCTTTAGACGATGCCTAGAAGTGAGCATTTTCCTGTCAGTTTGGACCATTTTACACAGAGAAAACCCTTAACTAAGAATCAATCAAATTAAATTTTGCACAACCCCACACTTTTTATTTTACCATACATTTCCTTTGGCAAGATAATTAAACCATCTAATTCTTTCACATCAGAGAATTTTTAAAACAATTGATCAATTTTAACTTTAATTCATTCATTCATTCATTCATTTTCTTCTGCCTAGCCGAACTACCTCGGGTCACAGGGAGCCTGTGCCTATCTCAGGCGTCATCGGGCATCAAGGCAGGATACACCCTGGACGGAGTGCCAACCCATTGCAGGGCATAACTTTAATTCAATATATCAGAATTCCAATTGGTCAAATCGTAACACAATAAAGTTGACTTGTTTCTTCTGAAAGTTCTGGAAGATTTCAGACAATGATGTAATGAACTTTGAGAGCTTTTGATTGAGTGATTATAACCGGGGTCCACAGTTCAGGTTTAGGAAGAACTGGTGGTAACTGTAACCAGGAAGACTGGACCAAGTTTCCAGAACACAACTAAGAGTCCGGTTGCCACCAAGGACCTTCAACAAAATTAAACTTTCAAAAAGTTCAGCCCCAGGAACATCGAAATTGAAACTGGCTTATCTTGTAAAAACCATACCAGAAAGTGCAGTCCTGGAGTGAATCCTGTCAGGCAGCAAACAAATGTCTGGTGGTAGCTCAAAGGTTATGACATTGGACTTCTGACCAGGTGTTTGTGAGTTTGTGAGGACCCTCGTGCAAGGCATTTATCTTTCAATTGTATAAATGAAATAAATGTAAGTCACTCTGGATGCCAAATAACTGTGGTTCCACAAGGTCGGTATGGATTACACAATATATTGGCCATCATCTTTAGCCTGTAACTGCATTCATCTCAGCTTCCTCCTCATGTCAGAAACCCATATTGACATGAAGAGAACATTCCAAACTCCAATTCCTAGACTTACTTCTTACCTCAACAGTAAATGGACCTCAGGATCTAACATTTCTACTGCAGAAACAGAAGAAAGATCATCCTGAACTCATGATCATATGATAATTTTTTACATTCATCCAACCTTATGTCTATTTTGATAGAAAAAAAAAGCAGTGTTTTAATGTTTGCACGTGGCCATGGCTTCTACATGCTGTTAATAAGTTCTTTCCACATGTCTACAACTAAGCGGAGAAACTATAAATCGTTGCTTTCCTTGCTGGTGTTTCCTAGTGATGGTTGTAATAATGGGTCACAAGATTCTGTGGATAAAGAGAAGTTCTTAGCAACATACATACTACTTTGAAGTTTAGCTTTTGTCTTACTAGAATTCTCCCAAGCCCCATTCTCTTAGGATATTCATAAGAATTTGAAAGGATAAGAATTGAATGGAGAAAGTATTATGCAGAAAGTATATCCAAGGTCAATGTAAGGAAACAGACCAAAAGAAGAATATAATAAAGGCTTGCTAACATGCTAATACACATAAACACACACACATACACAGAGAGAGAGAGAGAGAGAGAGAGCCTTACGTACCTTCTGTTAGCATTTTACTTGGCAAAATTTGTGCATAACACCTTCATTAAGCCTTCACTAACTTGACTGCTTTCATCAGCTATTGTCGTTAAATCTGGGCACTAGATTTATCTGGCAAGCTTTGGCTGTGGTTTGATCACACAGACTTGCGATAGAACATGATACAACAGAACAACAAGCTACAAATTTAGTTTGATAGAGAGAGAAAGAGAGAGAGGGAGGAAGAGACAGAGACAGAGAGAGAGAGAGAGAGAGAGAGAGTGGAGACGTGGTTCCTTCAGATTCACCTCACAGGGTTATTTTCAGATTATTGACTTCAAATGTCAAAAGGGGAAAAGCAGGATTTGTAAGCAGGGCAGATCAGGGGAAAATGTGTCTCTCTCTTACTGTGTGTGAAGTGTGTGTGTGTGTGTGTGTGTGTGTGTGTGTGTGTGTGTGTGTGTGTGTGTTTGTGTGTGTGTGTGTTTGTAAAAGCAAAGATTTTTCATGCAGAAAGTATGGCCAAGGTCAATGTAAGGAGACAGACCAATAGACAGTGATAAACCTCGCTGACATGATCACATACACACACACGCAAGCATGCACCCGCGCGCACTCACGCACGCGCACACACACACACACACACACACACACACACACACACACACACCCCTTCTTGTAACATTTTAAATAAAGATAGAGTTTATACATAACACTTTCATAAAAACCTTCACTGACATGCTTTCATCAGTTAAATGGCAAATCTACGGCTGTGATTTGATCACACAGACTTACGTTAGGACATGATACAACAGAACACCGAGCTACAAATGTAGTTGTTCACTTTGTGTTGCATCACATCACTGTCCATTAAATAAACACAAATTAATCTGTGGGTCTATTTTTTTCAGATTTATTTGCAGGTCTAGGATATATGACACTTCAATATTTTCATACGGCACATTCATTAAGATTAACTATGCATTATTCTGCTTGCTTTTTCATTTTATTCTTAAAATAAATTAACTTAAATAACAAACAAGGACATTGCCACAGTTATAGAGTTCAGACAGAATAGACATTTGCTGAGGAAACCTTGATTGGAATAAGTTATAGGTAGGAACTAAAAATTAGCAATCTACATGATATGTCCATTGTTAAAACAATTGCCATTCAAATATATTTATATAATCTTATACATCAAGTCAAGAGGAATATGTAGACCATATGTACCACAAGAGAGTAATAAAGCACCATAGTAAAGTGATAAAAGCATCATGGTTGGATAATTAAAGTCTGCTTGGCCTGAAGTACCATAATAAAAGAGCCATCATAAAAAGTACAATAGTAAAACCTATCACCTAACATTAATAGTGTCTCATAGTAAAACCAGAGCAAACTATACTAATCAACAATACCTACATGAAAATGTCTGCTTCTGTCTTCTGTTAAGTGCATGACAAAGTATATTTTCTCTAATCTGGAATGGACACAAAATGTTGTCTCTACTTATCAAAAAGTCCCAAACATAAGCACAACCATACACAAAGCTTTCAGCAAGCATGTTCTAACAAATATCACTTCAAGGTCACAGGACTAAATGCTATGACATGCCATTTGAGCAAACACTCAATGCTACAAATTGAATTAAGGCCTTTTCACCAAATGTCACCATGCGTACTTCAGCTCAGAAGTGCGCATTTTAGATTAACTGTGTTTGGTGCGGTTGAAGCTGAACACAGATCGGCTAAAAGCTTTGCCCTGGACTCCTCTTAACCGTTCCCTGGTGACCCCCCTCATCTGCTGGGTGTGTGTGTGTCTGAGTGTGTGTTGAAGAAGTGCTGGCATTTAGGTGAGTGGTGAATAGTGGTCTGATGTTTTTTTAGGACACTAGGGCTGCACTGACATTTAAAACTCTACTCAAACTCATAAAAAACAGACACTGCTAGCAATGAACACATCTAAGTCTTCACCTAGCACTGACCTAGCAACAGCAAAAACACACAAACTCCCTTTTCTTACTAAAAGGAAACTGTCATCATTCATATGCTCACCTTTAAGTCTGTAATCAACATGATTACAGGATATTTCAGACCTGTGCTAAACTAATTTTCTAAAAAGACGGTTTACCATACTGTCAGTGATCATCAGTCATCATCATTGTCTTCATCATCTTATCTATTCAGGCTAATGGACCATAATGTCCACCATTCCTAATTCACACATCCCTGAAAGTCATTAGAGAAAATGGCCTAGTCTCCATCTTTTGCTGTTTTTTCTGTGTTTACGCTTTCTCTTGCTACCTTGCTGTCTTAGGCCATTAGTTAAAGTAGGGAAGACAAAGCAGTCTCTCTCTCTTTCTCTCTCTCTCTCTCTCTCTTTCTCTCTCTCTCTCTCTCTCTCTCTCTCTCTCTCTCTCTCTCTCTCTCTCTCTCTCTCTTTCTCTCTCTCTCTCTTTCTCTCAATCGAAGAATGGATTTCAAGCGAAGAATGAAGCTGTGTGGCTTATATACAGTAAAGTGCCAAAGTGACACCCTCCCCCTGACTTGACCACTTTGTATAAGTTTGGTGTATTTACATTATTTCACAGAGAAACAATTACAGAAAAGATAGAGCACCGGTGTGTAGCTAAGAAATAGATGCTAGATATTTTTCATGTAGGATTTTTGTCTGCCCCTATAATTTGGCTAGATTTTGGAACAGCTAAAATGTCTGGTTTTAAATCAGAGGTGTGCATCAGGACTGCAGTGTCAAAGAGCAAGTGAATTGTACTGGTATACGAGTGCTGTTGAGGGTCAAATATAAAATTTCAGGCATAGGGACTATAGTAGCATAGTAGAAATGGTAACATATTAGACATGGCATGGTTTTGGTGGTGCAATATTTATTCAAATTACTGCAAAAGTATAAAGTGCAATGTAGTCGTATCTTCATGCTAGTGCAAATAGGTCTGACCTGAAATCCTGGTTTGTGAGTACAATGGGTTGGTACCGCAATTTATTTCAATACATACACCGCCGTCTTCAGGAGATATGTAATGTACTATCGTAGTGCTGCTGAACAGAGTGCAAATTCAGCACCACACAGGGTTTGGACAGCTGACAAGCACATGGCAAAAGTGCAGTGGCCAATCAGAACAGAGCTTTCTAACGTTGTGGAGGAGAAGAGAGAGCTGTGTGGGTGTGGTGCTTCCAGTGAGGTAAGGTCTTGTTTGGTAGGTAATCTCCAGGATCTCCAGAATAGTTTGAAGATGATGACACTTCCTGATCCCACCTCATGGTACCAGATTCCTGGGTTCCGTTGTACCACGTACACCAACTCCACACAAAAGTTGACTAACTGACTCTTTTCTTGACGTTCTGAGTTTTTGAGTGGATTTCTAGATGTTTTCCGTCACCATATAATTTCTGTTGCCACCAAGTGTGAATAAACCTTTGTTAAAAGTTTCTTCCACCATGGCACAAGTACAGAAAATATTATTAATGCTAGTCTTCTGAGTATAACGGTGGGTCATGTCAAGCCAGGCAGTTGGCCCATTTTTGGATTTACAGTATAGACAAGCATCAGTGTACTAAATCTGACGTTTGTAGACAACAGAAGATACAGCAATGGACTGATAGGGAATAGCATGTGGAGATGGTAACATGGTAAGAGGTCAACCAGTTGCGTTTTGGATCAGTTGCAGGGGCTGGTGATGGCATGCTGCCAGGAGCAGGTGGACATAGTCCAATCTTGAGATGGAAAGGAACTGAACAAGTCGCTCCAGGAATCTTGGTCCTTGATATGGGGATGCATCTCCATACATATAACAATGCATATTACAGTTCATAGTCTTTCTGGGATTAAATTTCAGAAGAAATTTAATGTGTTCCATGAGATCTGGTTGGAAGCCAGATTGATTAGGAAGTTGTGCATTAATCTCCAGTAAATGTTTGATCCTTCTCAAGGTTACTGTGATTTAGAATGCACCAACTAACTTTATCATAATATGTTGACGGATTGGTCAATCCCCTGTGGGAGTGGGTTGCATTGGTCAAGAGTTTCCAAGGGAATGTGAGGCATTAGTCAGGATTTCACTGGAAAAAGGTGTGATGTAAAAAAAAAAAAAACTACACACTTCTACTGCAGTATCTTGCTATCTCATCCTTATACACTTGCTAGCACTTTCTGTACATTATATGCAAACAGGAATTTCTTCTTCTTTTTTTTTCTTTTACAAAGTTACCCACAGTGCATTTGATTAGTTTAGACCTTGCTCAAGGGCTCGAAATTGGCAGCTTGGGGAATCTGAGCTCCCGACCTTCGAATCAGTAGCCCACAGCCTTAACCGCTGAGCCATTACATCTTTCTTTTTGTATTTTTGTGTGTCTTCTTCTTCATCTTCTTCTCCTTCTTCTTCTTCTCTCAGATTAGCATGCTGCTAACTTCATAATTGACACAGACAACGCAGACACATGTTTTGACACACACTTGTTTAGACACACACTTTGTTGCCCCTAATCAAAAGTCATACAAAGTATTTTCCATAGACCTGTAAAGGGAATGGAAGCAACTGCCTAAACATATATATATATATATATATAAATATATATATAAACATATAATAAACATATAATAACACCATGAAAACCTTGCTGCAAGGCTTTAATAATTTGCATCATTCAATCTTGAGATGCATTAATCAGAGATAGCTGAGGTTGAAAATAGTGAATTGATTGTACTGAGCTTCCAGTGGGACTCAGTTTGAAGAATAAGAGCTTTACTGAATATTAATGTCAGCCAAGTTTATCTTCAATCCAAGTTTATCATTTATCAGCTTATACATCAAATGTCAAAGACATGTACATGAAATGCGCATAACAAGGTTTAGATAAATTGCTAACATTTAACAGAATGCAAACACATGCACAGCAAAAGAGTGTAAAAAATGTTCAAAATAGAATGAAATCATTGTTATAAAATAATAAATAAAGTGCAGTATTTTTTTTATTATTGTGTTATACTAAAGTAATGTATAGTCAGTACCTACTGCATTCATTTCATTACCTGCTGAATTCAATTAAGTACCTACTGCTCTGCCGATCAGCATATGTGTGTAATATGAACCCAATAGATAGCCTCCTTATAGACATTTGATTCAGTATCCACAGCATTTGATTTATTATCCTCCCATATTTATTATCCTACTTTTTGCCTACTGTATTTGATTCAGTACCTACCACATTCAATGCAGTATCTTTTGCATTCAATTCAGTAGCTACTGAATTCAATTAATTATCTCCTGGATTCAATTTAATACCTGCAATATTCTATTCAGAACCTGCAACATTTAATTCAGTATCTACTGCACTCGATTCAGTACCTGCTTCATGCAATTCAGTACCTAATGCTCTGCTGATCAGTATATGTGTGTAGTATGAACCCAATGGACATCCTCCTTGTAGGCATGTTTTTTTTTTGTTTGTTTGTTTTTTTATTTATTTATTTATTTATTTATTTATTTACACCTTAAACAAGTTGTTAAACCAGTACGGTTTAACTGCAAGAAATTTTCTGCGGGAAACCCTGCACGGTATATATCAAGATGAAGCATGAAGAAACGTAACCTGCTTTTCTGTGCTGATTGTTTTAAATGATCTGGAGCATGTAAAAGGTCTAATAAAATGAACTTCAGTGAAAATTAAGTAAAGATATTGTTAATTATCTTTAATTAAATATCGTGAATTAGATCAAAAACACTTTTATGAGTCATTTGTCTAATAAATTCAAAAAATCATACGTTTAAATGTATGTGTGCATACTGTTTCCTCAATTACTGTACATTTAGAAAATTCATCGTTTTTGCACTTTTCCGCTGCTGGTTTTGGAAATGTACTGTATTTTACTGTTAGAGATATGAGTGAAGGTGTCATTACTCAGCTCGCAGTTGGATGGGAAATGCCAGTACTGTCTCGTATTTCTGTTCGAAATGCACTTGTAATCCTAGA
This sequence comes from Tachysurus vachellii, assembly GCF_030014155.1. Lineage (NCBI taxonomy): Eukaryota > Metazoa > Chordata > Actinopteri > Siluriformes > Bagridae > Tachysurus > Tachysurus vachellii. The sequence goes on along the minus strand of NC_083471.1, from coordinate 6,881,474 downwards.
ATAGAGGTGAAATAAAACTGCACTGGGTAAATTCTCAGTATAAAATTGTTTTTGAGTTGTTTTTTCAGTGCTAAACACACTTTCCTCCACAAAGCTGAAAGAATGATATTTAAATGCTCATTGTCATCTGTCTGCATCTTCTGAGTACTGACATCAGTAAATGATCTGTCAGTTACAGTATGCTTATATGATAGACATTACCTGATATTAACAGCCCATAGTCAGTTTACCCTCTACTTCACTTTCCTACCTCTAGGTGTTCTTGCATACACTTAGTCAGAGATATATACAGAAATATACGCACATCCTCAGGCAGAAGCAAACTTGATAAATCTCATACAATGCAAAGGTTGATAAATGAGGTCCCCAGTGAGGAACTTAAAGCTCTGTCTTGTACATATCGCAAACCGATACAGATGAAATCTATCCCAGTAGACTGAAGGTGAGGGACACTCTGGACGGGGTGCCCGTCCATCACAGGGTACATCACAGTTCTCAGTAACACTAACACAATTTCAAATAGCCCCCAAACCTGCATGTACAAGGCAAATGTGCTAACCAGAAAAGCATCATGGCCTCCTTCTCTAGAAAACCAAAATATCAAAGAATCCCATGAGGAAGCTGGTGGAATGATGGGCTCCATCAGAGTCTCACAGGGAGACAAACATTGAAGGAAATTCACACAGTGACTCGAAGCACATGAAGCCGTGTGTCTCTAGCCTGGCTGATGCAAACTGTGTTATGTTTATTGAAACCTAGCGACAGACTTCATTCAAGCTGGCAGAAATTACGAATCAGATCACAAACCACTAATCAATGGGGCAAGGAGATGACGGATGAATCCCCCGCTGAGAAAAAACTCTTCTAACGTTATTTTAAAAAATAGGTGTTACTTTAAAATGCTTTAAGTGCTGCTGTAGGTTATAGCTTGCTGGCTTTCAATGAACAAATCCTTTCTCTAATTTTACCATTTCACACTGGCTCACCTGTAGAGTGGCTCACTTTGAGTTAGATGTCGTTGTTTGTACTTCTGCTTGTTTCACCTTATCATCGGTGTTCCTACTGTTTCCTTTTGTTCTCCTTTTCACACTCAAATCTTCCTGCTGGCAGTTGCTCACAACCTCCAGGAATTACACAGCTCCTTACCTGTGATTACACCTTTCATTCTGTCCTTAGATAACACATGGTGGGCATCACACACATAGTGTATACTTACCACCAGAAAGTACAAGGAGGTACTGAATGTGGTTACCACCAACTAGAGCAACTTGTGGAAAATATTTTAAGGAACATTTGAAAGATAATAAGAAGGGCAAAAACTGTTGAGAAGGAGGTTTTTAGAGTTGCAGTATTCACAGTATACTGTTCAGACACACATTTTTATAGATTTCCCAGAAGTTGTTCAATCATTAAGGAAGTCCGGCTAATGAATTGCCTGAAGGACATCCTGTGGGTTTACTTCAAACAAACACAAGATTTCTATTGTTTATTTAGACAGGTCAAAGTACGAGAGTAAGTTAAAAAGTGACGGTGTGACGCAACTTATAGTCATTAGAAAAAACTCATCACTAAAATCCAACCAGCACCATGTTTAATCATTAGCACTGTATGGCATGTGAACATGTGCTGACAGTTTAACATCTTTTCCACTGACTGAAACCATTGTGTTTAAACACATCGTAACTTGTATTAATCTATGTAATCTGTCACGATGGACTGGTTTTACCTGTTGTTAAGAAGAATAGTCAGAACTGACACAACCGTTATGGCAGTTTTTCTTTAGTCACACCCAGTGGTATTAACAAAACTGGTATCACTCAGCACTCTGTATTGTCTGAATTTCCAGCTCATTTGACAGCCGTTACGCTTTGAGTGTGGTAAGTGTGTACGCTTTGAGTGTGGATTCACACCTGGGGAGCCATTTGGGTTCCAGTCATATTGCAATTAATAAAGAAAACTGATCATTTAGATATAATAATTAAATCAGACAAGTTTCTAAAGCACATTTTCACCTTAATTGAATTTCAATTAATTTCACCTTTCTCTTAACCCCAGGTTATCGTCATTCTAAACGCCGCATTTACCCCAGCAGTGAGGAACGTTTCACACTTGTAATTTAGAAGCCTAGAAACTCTGCGTGTTGTGTAAACAGTAGACGCAAAGCTTGAGGGAAAAATCCAAAACTGACAGAAAATGTGTCAATTGAAGGGTTATACTCAGAAAAATCAAACAACTGGATGCCAGTCAAAAACAAATGAGTGTTTAAGGAGCTAACTGAAACATTAACAGAAGCTGGACGCCTGGTCAAATACAGGGCAAACTTAAAATTTGACATACAACTAGATTTGTAAAGTTCATTGCGACAAACTTTGATGTTGGCTTTGACGAGCCATTATTTAAAAAGGTTGCACACTGGAATTATCAAATCATGTCGTAAATGAGAAGAAGCTTAATGCATGGTTTAGGAATGTACAGTGTGAAATGTCAGATTATAAAGAGCCACTTTTCAGTGTTAACCCTGGGCAAATAATGAGCAGTTTGAAACCCCTAACTAGACAACTCAGGGCTGCTTACGTGTAAAAAGCCCTTATATACCTCAGTCCACTTTAACTACAAATAAAGTAAAAAAAAATCATTCATTATTCATCGATTATGAAAATTTTAACTCTGTCTCAATAAACACATTCATCCCTATGATCCATTTGGATGCATGTGAAAGTCACATGCACTTCCTGAAAGTTAAAAAATTTAATGAAAGCTATTTTTTTCTTTGTCTTCAACAATATTGTGATGTTGTAATATTGACTGTAATGTTTGTTAACTCTAAGCTATATTATTGCTCTTTCATAGCAAAATGCAGAGAATGTCAGGAAAGATACCGTGTTAAAAATGTGAAATGAAAATATTTGTCACTGTATGTGTTTTCTTAGTTTTAATATTGAAAAAATATGATCGCCATACAATTGCGATGGAGTCTGAAACTACTTCCTGATTTGACTCTGGTGCAGGAAATGAAACAAACATTGCAATTAAAGCTAGTACTGTATATTTCTAAAAGGGGGGCACGGTGGCTTAGTGGTTAGCACGTTCGCCTCACACCTCCAGGGTTGGGGGTTCAATTCCCGCCCCCGCCTTGTGTGTGTGGAGTTTGCATGTTCTCCCCGTGCCTCGGGGGATTCCTCCGGGTACTCCGGTTTCCTCCCCTGGTCCAAAGACATGCATGGTAGGTTGATTGGCATCTCTGGAAAATTGTCCGTAGTGTGTGATTGAGTGAGTGAATGAGGGTGTGTGTGTGTGCCCTGCGATGGGTTGGCACTCCGTCCAGGGTGTATCCTGCCTTGATGCCCGATGACGCCTGAGATAGGCACAGGCTCCCCGTGACCCGAGGTAGTTCGGATAAGCGATAGAAGATGAGTGAGTGAGAGAGTAGTTTAATAGTCTTAATAAAATGATAAATAAAATAATGATAAAATGATTAAAACAAGATACAGTAAATAATAAAATGATACAGAATATAAAAATGTCTACTATGGAACTCGTATTGAAACTTAAATTGAATTCAGAGTTCCAAAAGTTCAGATTACGTTTGGTTTTAAAGGTTTTTTTTACACAAAGACATTCTAAGCTTATTAAAGCATACTATATAATTTGCTCTTTTATTTGAATACAACACCAACACAGATACATTGTGTCTCAGACTATACTAAAAAGTTCAATTTATTCTGTAATATTCCAGTAAGATTTCATGCTAATGTTATCTGAGCTTAGCCAAAATACAAGCGTTTTACTCTCATGGAAATGAATATTTACATATTTATTCTACAGCTACAAAGTTATTTTTGTTTTCTGGCTTAGATTTCAAGTCATTTTTTTTTTCAGTCAGAGTATAACTGGAATGGGAATATTGATTAGTTAATGCTGCCTACTGAATGTTGTACTTCTCCTGGATGATGATTCACTGGCATATAGAACGTTATACAACCAAGTTTATCTGTGAGTTCAAAGATAGAACTTTAATTTTTATTTTATCCAAATATTACTCACATTGCAAAATTAGACCGCAGTAAAATAATAATAAAAGAAATAATGATTGGATAACTCTAGAGTGCTGAAGAACAATATGAAAGATATCTACTTTATAGTCACCTAATAAAATTGCTAATGTTATGTTATCTGGTTCTGTTTTTGAACAACGAATAAACTATACTGAGAAATGGACTAAAAAATTATTTTAAACGGATAAATCTGAGTGAACAGAATGTTCTGCAAGTGTATGTGTGTTAATAAATCAGGTAAAAAGCACTAATCCAGAAGTGTCCAGATTTATCCGGAAAGTTACTGTGTGGGTTTATTTTTTATTTTTTTCCAATCAAGCGAAAGCCACACATGAGTCTATTTAAAACTAAGTTCAACTCATCAAACAGATGGAATCCAAAGTAGCTCCTGTTTGATTAGTGTGAAAACCTGTACCCACTCCGGAACATTCCGGATGAGACTGGACAACCCTGTCTAATCATTTGGAATGGCATGTATATAAAGAAAACTCATTCATTTCGCTGTGATGCAGTGATGAAAACCTTTTATTTGCCTCTGAAGGATCAGGAAGGTTTGTCTGATGTTATTTGATTTTAACCCTTGTTTGAATGTTGTTCATATTTTTGTTACTCAGCCAGTGTTGGTGGGTCTGGTTGACCCGCTGCATTTTGGGTTTTTAATTCAACACAAGCAAAAATTTTATGTTAAAATACTCTACAGATGTTTACTTCATCCCAATTACAAGCAATATAAACAGCATGAATGGTTAATATTTGCCCTTTAGCTTTATTACATCATATTTTTTAATTAAAGCGCTACTCATTTTTTGTTGTTTTTTAATAAAATGTAATAAAATTAAGAAAATCAAATTTAATCAAGTTATGAATGGGAAACAAATCAACAAATTTACAAGGAAGCAAAGTTTTTCAAAACTATTCATGTTTATGTATATGGGTCCCACAGACCTGAGCAACATACTGTACAAGGGTTAACTTGTAAAATATTAACACTAATAAACTTTGAAGTTAATCTTCTATACCTTTTCACTGCCGTGTAACTATTTTTACTAAACAATCAGAACCTCTCTATAATGCCGGAACTTCGGAGCAGCATAAATAAATAAATCATATCCAATACTACAGGAGCCAGGAGCTTTAATGTCATGTTAATGTTAGTAGAAACAAGTGCATCAATCAATCTCTGACTTTATAGATTTCTCCACCATACAGTACCAAGGCCACCAATCCATGACAGCTGTTAGCGGTTAGTTAATAAAGTGGCTTTGCAAGTAGAACTTAAACACAAGGGCACCATTTTAAGCTGAACTTGTTAAACTTGTAAGCTTTGCCCCTGAGAAATGGCTGACAGGCCTCGAGCCAAAGGTTATAATTTACTCACAACTGCTTGTGCACCCACACATTTAATTTTGCGCATGAACCATGTCCATTCACGCAAGACCCTCTATTAACCCTTCAGTCCGACAGCAGCGTATTACTACAACATCCAGCTGAACCTCTCATCGCTCTTTAGCCTTTCTTTGGCTTGGCAGAGTGCAAGTCAGTTCCATCCACAGCAAGACATGAAAATAGATCTCATAAAATCAAACAAAGGACTACAGTTATTCACCGTGAACATCTTATCAACACTGCGAACCATCTCCCTTCACATGGCATACGGTCTCTGGTTTGCACAACTTTATGCCAAACTTTATGCCAAATAATAGTCAACATATGAATGCGGGATTAAAAACAAGGGTTGAACTTCCAGTTCAGTTACAGTGTGAAATAAAGTTACTTATATTGGTTAATGTTTCTTTATGACTTTTACAATATATGCTGTAATTAAACCCAAATCAAATGTAAAGCCAATCATATGAATTTGATCACTGTAAACACAAAGAAACTCATCCAGCTCATTTTTACATGCTTTTCTGCTCACCTTGGTTGTAAAGAGTGATTATCTGACTTACTCCAGCCTTTCTGTCAGCTCAGACCAATCTGGTCATTCTTCTCTGTTATCTCTCATCAACCTGACCTAGTGTTGAAACCTCAAAGAACCTGTTCTGAAAAATCCAAAGAGTTCATCTGGCACCAAAATCAAAATCTGGTCACTGTCAAAATGACTGAAATCAGATGTTTCATGTGAGCGTTAAGTGCATTGCATTGCTGCCGCACAATTGGCTGATTAGATCATTGCATTAGGTGGTATAAAGGTTCTATAGTTCTATAGTTCTATAGTATACTTTAATAAAATACCCTGTGAGTATACAGTATATAAAACAATTTTACAACAATATATACTATATGTAAGCTTTTGTTATACCATTATGTAACACTTTGTATCCCAAGTCTTTACACAGGTGATGTACAGTAAATGTGACACGGTTACATTCATTTTGGTGACCAAGGATCACAAGGACAACTGCGAAAGTACAACCTATTGAATGTCACATTTGAACAATAGAAAATAAACTATGGGCTTGACTTGAACAAAAGCAGTTCTCCTGCGTAGGCAGATTCTGTTTGTAGAGCTGGTTCAGACAAGCTAAAAGGGAAAATATCAATATCTTTTCTTGCCCTGACAAAGAAACACAATCTATTATAGTTTTTACAAAGTGCAAATCATTAGCACTAATTAAAGCCCAAATTCATGGAGAGGGGAGGATTAAATTGATAATCCTGAAACCTGGGGTTTGGGTGCTTTTTGAGGGATCAAACAAGGTCAGCTTGAAGCTTCTTGAAGTGGCAGGAGTGATTTGACATTTTCACCTGCAGCACTTCATTGCTGTGACTCACACATAGATGGCCTGCTACTGGCAGACTGACTTACAGAGAGGTTAGGGCACAAATCACAGACACAGAAGAAGTCAGACAGACGCTGAGAGGCACGATGACTTTCATATATTCGGCTATATACGGCTTCGGCCATATGCCACAGTTCTATTAAGTCCTTCGATCTGATTGGTCAGAAAGAAAGGTCATTAATTTCTATAACATCGACATGGGTAGTAGTTTCAGCACACATTATAGTGCACGTTTTAATAATAGATATATTTTAAAGTGATTGATTGTTGATGTGGTAAAATATGAGGAGACTTAATGAAATGTGGTGACCCTATGACACAATAAAATGCCATTACCGATGGTCGGTATTCCTTTTACTTCTCCTTGTTTCATAACCTACTGCATTTAGATGTCTTCAGTATCAAAGCCATGAATTTATTCTCTCTGTCATTACAGCCTACAGTATAGCATAGCAACACTGTGGCTCCTTCTTTGGCACTCTTTTCCCAAAACTTGGAATTGGAGCAAATAACAGAATTTCTGGCCCAACTTTTAAAATTATATTTGGTTGACATTCTTCCAAGCTGTAAATATGAGAAGGGAACACTCAGAATAATCCTCTTAAAAGTGGACTGAACCGTTTTAGAGGCTGAAGATGCACAACGTTACTGTATTAGATGTCTCAGAGAGGCACTGGTTGGAGAAATGCCTCATGCATAGCTAAAGAAAAATCTCTAAATGAGCCATGATAGCCAAAAATGGCAGTGAGCCTTGGTGGTTTGGACACAGAGATAACACACAGTGCCAAATGAGTTATTTTAGGTAATTCTGTTTACAAATTCACTGCCATGCATTTTAGCCAGTATAATTGAGGACAAACCAGTTGGCTTTGGCCGTATGCCAGCGGTCACTGCTTGCATCATGTCCTTTGCGGTTTTACCTAACAAGGCACTATGTACACAGGCATGCTGCCCAAACACTGAGTGCAGATTATTAGATTTTATTTAGTTAAAAACCTTTGAGACAGGGGCAATCAGTAGCTCAGCCACATAGGGGTCGTCAGTCCCTGGCAGGCTCTAGATGGTCAGGATCATACTCGTAGACCTCTAACAGGTGCAAAGAGACTCTCTCAAGAAGGGGATAAGTATATAAGCACTCCACAACTGCCAAAGAACCTCTCAAACTCCAGTCATCATTATCAAAATAATGCTTACTGGGCAACAAACATCAGTGGGTCCTGCTGACTGTCCCACAAGGATACCTGCTTCAGTCTTACCTGCGGGCCCCTACAGTTTCATTGCACAATACCTTGTCAATTCCAGAGCCAGTGAAATTTGTCCCAGGAGGTGTGCAACCATCTGGACAAAGACACAATACAGAATAAGACCCCACATTTTAGAACAAGGGTTTCAGACAAGGACGTCAAACTGAAATGGGTTTATATAAAGACTATTCTTATTACCAATTACACTAAGTGAGATGCCTGTCTTAAAAAGTCCATCAAGTATACACTGATGAAAGGGTTTCTATGTGGCAATTGCTTTCCAGTGAAGGAATTTCTTAGCAGCAGCAATAGACAATCAGGATGAGTCAGGCAGAGGTTGACTGTGCACGGTAAAAATATCCCAGTTTGGTTCACCAAAACTAGATAGTTAATGATGAAGTATGTTGCTCAGTACGATGAATTTGGCACCAGCAACATGAATCTATGCACCAGACTTTTTTTGTTGACACAATTGAATACTGACATTGAGGTGTAAAGGTGTTGGAAATATATTCATGGCTCTTTAATACCAACTAAGCATCATGTGAATGCCCCAGCCTATCTAAATATTGTTGCTTCCCAAGTGTATTCCTTTATAACCAGAAGTAACCATCTCATAACCGTTACCTCAAGTTGTTACTGAAGCTTACTGAATAATAGAAAAACAACTGCCTTCATTATTGTTCTTCATATTTTGTACTTATTCTTATCACTATTGAAACAAATCTGTTATACTGAAACACTCTCACTCATTCACTCATTTCCTACCGCTTATCCATCACGGGGAGCCTGTGCCTATCTCAGGCATCATTGGGCATCAAGGCAGGATACACCCTGGACGGAGTGCCAACCCATCGCAGGGCACACACACACTCTCATTCACTCACGCACTACGGACAATTTTCCAGAGATGCCAATCAACCTACCATGCATGTCTTTGGACCAGGGGAGGAAACCGGAGTACCCGGAGGAAACCCCCGAGGCACGGGGAGAACATAAAAACTCCACACACACAAGGTGGAGGCGGGAATCGAACCCCCAACCCTGGAGGTGTGAGGCAAACGTGCTAACCACTAAGCCACCGTGTTCCCTATACTGAAACAGTGATATAAATATTTTGCATGTGACAATGCAAGCTACTTCAGCACCTATTTCAAGACTACTTAATATTAGAAAAGCTATCAATTACAACAGTTATACGTATATTGTTTTGTTTAAATTAGCAGCTGGGGCAGAATTATCATCGCTCGTCATCAGTCAAACAGTCTGTGAATCACATGGTGTATCTTTGAAAGAAGCTAAAAGTATTAGCATTACACTAAGAGCAGCAGTGTTTTGATTTTTCCAGGCATTCATGGACACACAAAAGTCAGGGCATGCATAAAGCTGGGCCACTCAGGGAGTTGATGATGAATATCCTGCACGTACGTTCACTTCGTGCATGCGAATGGCCTTTATCTCAACCCTGATCCCTTCTCCAGAGGTTTTCTCTTCGTGCTTTTCTTCATACACCACAGAGCATGAACCGACGCTAAGAGCTGGATATGCTTCGCATTGGCATTCCTAGTGTTGTACTTCTTTTGTCCTTATTTTGGCTATTCCTTTATCTGTGTGTGTCACATTGCAGTGTTGTTTCCGTGTGATTATGCCGTAAGTGCAGAATTTTAACCGTGTTCATACTTCATAGACAACGCAAGCACACAACTGAATGAGTTCATGAAACGTTCTTCAAGACATACCGTAAAATCACTGATGTAAAGGCTCCACTGTAATGCGGCGTTCATACATATTAAACACACACACGCGGGACAGTGTGTATGCTGCAGAGACAACCGCAATCTCATTTCCGAAGTGTGTAATTGGATCTGCCTTTATGCAATAATTACAAACTAAATCATCCTAATGGCAAACCTGCCACCCAGACGTCAGGTCCTGCTTTTTGTGTATGACTTTGCGTAGTGTGTGTTTTATGTTGATGAGAACCTCTTGCTCATGTAGCGTCAATGGTGTGTGTGTTGGAGGGGGTGGGGGTGGGGGGGTGGGGTTTTTGGTTTGGTCCGTATTCTGTGCGACAGAAGTAAACAAAAGCAAGAGATACTAGATAATAAAGCTTTATGGGAAACCATTGTAAGGATTCGTCTAATCTTCATTATTTCTTCTGAAGCCTGAATGTGCTCTGGTAATTCTGGAGACATTCTGGAAATATCTTATTTTTTTTCTCACACCTGTAAACAACAGAATCAGGATAAATAATCTCTTTATTAGACAGATAACATGTGCAATAGATCTATTTAACCTTGGTGAACAAAATATACAAAGAATACCAAGACAAATACAAACATGACCAATAGGATCTAGAGATAAACTTTTCTACATTTTGTTGTGCTACAAACTGGAACTGAAAGAGACTTTATTCAGATGTCATATTGTAAATCTGAACAAAATACAAACACCCATAACAGAAGTTATTAGAAGTCTATTCAGCTCGTTGTTGTGAAACTCATTAAGTCCATTATTAAAAAACGGAAAGGATATGACACATTCGTGACTCTCCCTTGAAGACGCCATGCACCTCCGTTCCTTGTGACTGTCGCCTCTGGCTTGCTCATTAGGGATTTAAATCTAAATCCATATTCGGATTTCTCTAAAGCTGCTTTGCAGAATGTCTGATTTGAATTAAATTGAATTGAATTCTTGCTGTTCTGAGTAATTCCCTGATTTTTTGATGAGTCCGGTCTCCTTTAGTTGTGTTTCTGCAATATTCTTTCCATTTATTTTTTTTAAATCAGTGTTCTTCAGATAGTCAAATGTTTTTAACAATCAAACACAGATGTATGCCTTGCCTTGGACTCCTGTTTAACTCTTTGGTGTTTTTTGCTAACCAACTCACAAGCCTTCCTCAGAGGAAGAAATTAATATATAGTGATATTAATTGCATCACCAATAATTTAACAATAACAATTCTTTTTTATGCAATTCACAACATAGATACGCAAAATATCTTATGGAGATTTGGACATTTTTGGACACCCACTACCTTAACGATATGTTTTGCAAACTACGTTAAAAACGCACTGTGCACATTTTGCACTTTATAACAATTCACTGTTCATAACTCTAATATCACCATACCTGAGTCACTGTATTCATATGTATTATCTTTCTACTGTAGGTCTTGTCTATTTTTTATTTTATTTTATTATTACAGCAAATTCCAATTTTATTTTATTATTCTATTTTATTCTATTTTATTTGACTCTATTTATAAGATATTTTTTATAAGATATTTTTTAATTTATAATTTTTTTTTTCTCTGTATGATTGTGTATGTGACAAAATAATTAAAATTTGAATGTAATATTTCTCATGTACTCATATGGACACAGGCTACTATCAAAAAACGTGTTGCTATATATACATTAAATACATATATATGTGTTATGGAAATCAGCATATTCCTAATTAAACAGAACAACACTAACTCAGGGGGGCACGGTGGCTTAGTGGTTAGCACGTTCGCCTCACACCTCCAGGGTTGGGGGTTCGATTCCCGCCTCCGCCTTGTGTGTGTGGAGTTTGCATGTTCTCCCCGTACCTCGGGGGTTTACTCCGGTTTCCTCCCCGGTCCAAAGACATGCATGGTAGGTTGATTGGCATCTCTGGAAAATTGTCCGTAGTGTGTGATTGCGTGAGTGAATGAGAGTGTGTGTGCCCTGTGATGGGTTGGCACTCCGTCCAGGGTGTATCCTGCCTTGATGCCCAATGACGCCTGAGATAGGCACAGGCTCCCTGTGACCCGAGGTAGATCGGATAAGCGGTAGGCGAACGTGCTAACCACTAAGCCACCGCAATTTACAACCTGTTTATAATAATTAAGGAATTAATTAGAGCACTACATGGGCACTAAGAGAGTTTATAAAGATGCTTACAGCACAGTTGCAATAAATTTCTTAAAGCTGTATAAGAAGCCTGTAACGAGTTGTGAAAAAGACACATTATACATTTTATTAGAACATTTTAAAGTTTTATATAGTCTTTAAATCTGGAACAACGGGTGAGTTTGTAAAATAAAAATGAAGACACAAACTCAGAGCAGGTTCTAACCGCACTTCTTTAACTTCTTTTGTTTAACATGATGCTGCGTCTGAACTTTTTCCGATTTTCTTCCAATTCCCTCGAGGTGTGCGTTAAAAAAAGGACAACGTTCTGCTGAAGCCCCTTGAGAAGTACTAACAAATATATCATAAGAACGGATCCATTGCTCTGATCTGTACCGCTGCGTTGCCAGGTATAAGCTAATTAGGGTTTTATTTCCTTTTTAGTAGTGCTTAATGTGATGTCTGGGATTTGAATATGTTCGTACAAACATCCTGAACTATAGAAACCACCAAGAGAAACAAAACTCTTTGACTATGCTGTATTTCTAGAAATATACACAGTCAATAAGATCAAATCATACCAGTTATATTGTAATGCATGTTATCCTTACATGGACTATTGCAGTTGAATATGTTGAATATTGTATATAATATGCTATTCTATACTATTATTTCTTTAATATTATTATTAAAGGGGGAAGTCGTGGCCTAATGGTTAGAGAGTTTGACTCCTGACCCTAAGGTTGTGGGTTCGAGTCTCAGGCTGGCAATACCACGACTGAGGTGCCCTTGAGCATAAATGGCTGCCCACTGCTCCGGGTGTGTATTCACGGTGTGTGTGTTCACTGCTGTGTGTGTGCACTTTGGATGGGTTAAATGCAGAGAACGAATTCTGAGTATGGGTAGACTGTGTGTCATGAAAAAAGAAAAAATAAAAATAATAAATTATGGTGCAAGGACCTACTGTATATTTAATAAACCCTAGATGGTGAATCCTTAAATACTGGCTTAACAATAATAATAGGAATTTAGAGTATTCTTTCCACCAGCTGATATGCTCTAGGAGGTGAGGGGAACCTGAAGAACCCAGGAGGTGCACAGAAATGTTACACAGACACTTCACATGTATATGAATATTAAATTAACATCTGCTTAGATCTCAATCTCCTGACATCTCTTCCATGTCACAAAACCAAATAACGGGAGCCTATTCTACAGGACCGGTGTTCACACACATTAACACACACTACAGACAATTTAAAGATTTTAATCAGTGTACAAAGCATGTCTTCAGACTGGTGGAGGAAACCGGAGAACAAGGAGGAAACCCCGTAAGCACAAGGACAGAAGCAGGGGCGCAACCCTTCAACACCACAGGTGTGACTCAAATAAGCTAACCACTTAGTCACCATGAGCCTCAGCTCAATTTATAATTAACTAGAATTAAATTCTTATAAACTATTGCATTGTGGTCCAGTTTTCACAAAAAAAAACACAGCACCTTTCACATGATTTATTATTTATTATGTACCTGAACTTATGTATGCCTACATATGGCTTAGGCAAGACTTTAATACACAATAAATTGCTTTATACAGATACTTGAGTAAAGAATAGGACTTGATGATAACTCTCCAGTGTGATGTATCAACATACTGTACATCCACGTCTTCACGCTTTCGCTGCTTTGCCTCCATCTACAGAGATACATATATCTTGCCTGCTGTTTTTATTAGTCTCCTTCATCTTCTTCTCACAAGAGCTCACTTTATGTTCCTCCTTCTTTACCATTCACTTCTCATACATAAAGACTTCAGGCACACACCAAAATGTCACAAATATTTTGGTCTTTTAATTCTACAAATTCTCTCTCTCTCTCTCTCTCTCTCTCTCTCTCTCTCTCTCTCTCTCTCTCTCTCTGAGAAAGACAAGTTCAGCAGACCTTTCCGTATGTGAAATATTGAATGATGGGGCTGGTCTTAAAAGAGGATCGCAATGCTGTCACATCGATGCTGATCAAACCAGCTGTCGAGATTTACGCAACAATGTAAATTCTAGTAGTTCAAGCAAAATAATGATAGATAAATGAAAGCATGGCATGGTGTTTTAGTGGTTAGCATGTTTGCTTCACCCCTTAGCTCTGGGGGTTGGATTCCTGCCTCAACCCTGTGTGTATCCTCAGGGGTTTTCTCCAGGTTCTCTGGTTCCACCCCAAGACCAAAGACATGCCTTGTAGGCTGATTGGAATCTATAATTTTTTGTCTGCACTGTCTTGTCTGTCTTGTTTGTTTTGTCTTGCACTGTTTGCACCAGGTCACACAGATGCACTTTATGTGGCTAGGACTAACTTAGTAAGTGCTTAGTTCTGTCTTTGTTTTATGTAGCACCCTGGTCCTGGAGAAACATTGTCTCATTTCACTGTGTACTGCAACATAGTTGGTTAAATAATATAAATGGTTGAAATGACAATAAAAGCTTCTTGACTCTTGACTCTTGACTTGACTATACATTTTCTATAATGTGTGTATATGTGTGTGTTTGTGTGTGTGTGTGTGGGTGCCCTGTGATTGGTTAGCACTCTCTCCAGGAAGTCTTGTGCTTTGGGTCCCCTGGGATAGACTCCAAGCTCCCCATGACCCTGTGTAGGATAAGTGCTACAGAAAATGGATGGATGGATGGATGGATGGATGGATGGATGGATGGATGGATAATGGAAGGATAGATGGATAATGGATGGATGGATGGATGGATGGATGGATGGATGGATGGATGGATGGATGGATGGATAAATGGATCATGCAAGGATAGATGGATGGATGGAACATTTTTGGAACATGGATGATGCAAGGATAGATGGATGGATGGAAATTATTTAAGATTGCAAAATATGATGCAGTTTTATTATTTATATTTTGCAGTTTTCACTATTACACAAGGTTTATTTATGGTCCCCAGAACGGATTCCAGAGTTCTTCGACTTTGATGCAACACACTGACTGATCATGGAAGTGATGAGAAAGGGAATCACTAAACGTGCAGTGCAGACTACTGACTACGGAGTCCTGCAGCAGGATTGGGAAACACTGCTATAGACTACACAAATGATAAGCCTGTTGTAGTGTGATCAGCAACGCGCTCCATGTTCAACGACGCGCTCTACGAACCAATCCGCGGCACACGGGGTGGGTTTTGTTGCGCGAGGGCGGAGATTTCGCTTCTATTTAAAGTGAAGCGGTGCATCGAGTAAGAGAGTAGTTTTAGCTCCGAGCAGGGAAGAAGTGGAGAGAGTTACTGTACGAGGGGGGAAGCCTTTTGTTTGGACTGGAGAACAGTGCAAGACGCATGGAGCGGAAGATCAATTAGACGCGTGCGCTCGGAAATACGCAGGTATTCATTTCAGATAGAAGACCATGTGGGTTTAAAAAGGCTTTGCAGGTGTTTAGGTCTAGCGAAAGAGATCTATATGTTTCTCCGGGCAGTGAAGAGGAGATATGCATGCTTATGGAGCTGAAATGTTTGGTGTGTGTGTGTGTGTGTGTGGTTGTGTTGTCAAACATTGATTCGCCCTTGTGTCTCGCTCCATTCTGCGGTTCGCTCCAGGCGCAGTGACTTGTTTACATATCTGAGCGCATGACCGTAAGACTGATCTGTTCTTGTTTTGTTTTGCGTTTTTATTTATTTTTTGTTTTTTTTGGTTACAGAAGTAGCTTTCCATGCCTCTCGCGTGCCTCTCCCGTCCTTGATGGGCAACCAACTGGACCGGATCACGCACCTAAGCTACAGCGAGCTACCCACTGGGGATCCGTCGGGCGTGGAGAAGGACGAGCTGCGCGTCGGCGTCGCCTATTTCTTTTCCGACGACGAAGAGGAGCTTGACGACCGGTCGCTCGAGCGCAGCCCGAGCGAGGAGGGCGCCGTGGACACGTTAGACGAGATCGAGTACTCGGCCTTCTGCTGCCACGAATGCATCTTCTCCAAGGTGCGCGCGCGCGAAGACCTGAGCGTGTACCCGGTGCCCACGCTGCTCGCCATGTGCAAACCGGGCGACGTGCTCGAGCTGGTGGCGAGCGCTCAGGCGCCGCACTGGGCCGTGTTCGAAGGCGAGGACCAGGTGATCCATCTGCACAAGGGAGAGATCCGCAAGGACAGTCTGTTTGACGTGAGCGGCGGCCGCCGCGGGCGAATTGCTAACGACCGCTACCGTTTCCGGCCGCTGCCGCCCGACCTGGTTGTGCGTAATGCGAGCGGCCATCTGGGGCTAAACCGCGCCGACGTGTGCTGGACGAGCTCAGAGAGCTTCGCCGCATGGTGCCGCTTCGGCAAGCGCGAGTTCAAGACTGGAGGCGAGGCGCATTCAGCCGGTCAACGTTACCTGCTCAAGGTGCACCTGTCCGAGAGCACAGTGCACACGCTCGTCTTCCGCAGCCTCGAGGAGCTCATACGCGAACGGAGGCGCGTGGACGCCAGTGGAATTCTGGAGGAGCTTTCTCTGCTCGATGCCAAGCAGTAAACGGATTTTTGGAGGTCGTGTTTTTTTTTTTTTTTTTTTTAGGTCTCTTATTTTGGTTGTTGAGAAAAGCATCGCGGTCACAGTGTGGGGACTCTACACGCGCCTGCGGCACGGACAGCTCGTGTACCTTTCATGCAAGACTTTTAAGGAATGTGCGCTTTTCATTTTAAAGCTCAGTGTTCGCAAAGACAACGCCCTTTATGGCTCGTGCCGTGTGATCCGGTGCACTCCAAAACACCACAGACCTTCAACAGAATAAACCAATGCCCATTGACCATAGTGCAAACTGGACGGCGGGAAGCTCAGCCAAGCCGCAAAGGATCTGGAACGGATTGTGGCAGATGGTGCGCGCTCCGGATTCTTCCTTTCTTTCGTGTTATTTAAAAAAAAAACAACAACCCAAAAGCTTTAGCATTAAAGACGCGCCGCGGAGATCACGCGCCACTGCGTAACGACTGTGATCCGAATACGGCGACCTTTACACACGTCTGGCATTTCTTTTATGACAACACGCAAAAATGTACATTCTTCTCATTTCTTTTTCGGAGTCCATATTTTTGTATTTTAGTTAGGCAAGAAAATCTTTGTTTTATTGAAATAAAACTTAGATTGCTCTCTGAGGCGTGTTCTCGCTCCGTTACTCTGTGTGTGCACGAGCGCTTTTTGCTGGCTGAGCTGCATCTCAACGAGCATCACAAAATCCTTCACGAGCCTTATTACGTGCTTTATATGCGCCTCTGTGCGTCCAGTTCGATCAGGAGGGTTGTTTTTTTTTTTTTTTTACACTAGGAGGATAATGCGCAGCTTCGGATATCCTACCTGTGGTTCTGTTGTGTAGTACAGACGTGTAATAAACCGACTCTCACGTGCAGAGTGCATGATGATTAGGTGCTTCATAAAAGTTTCATAAACAGCTTGGGTATTAGCTGATGACTTGTCAGTGCAAGGAATATGAAACTTTTTTTTTTTTTTAAACTGAGGATGCCTAAAGGAAAGGTGCAACCTTAAACAAGAAGCTGTTTTTATTGATTGATTGAATGATCGCTTGATTTTGAGTGTCTCAGTGGTTTGATGATGCAATCTGGATTCCTTTCACGTGAATGCTGGAGCTCGGCAGTCTGATGAGTGTTTACAGATTTGACATGCTCACATGATTGATGAACGTTGATGAACACTGGCAGGAGAGTTTGGTTTGTGCTACTTGTAGCTGTAGAAAGCAGATTGTGCTGCATTAGGCCTTTCGTGGGCCGATTTAGCATCGTTAGTGTCATCAAGCGAAGGTTAAAGGTCAGACTCGGGAACATCTGTGCCACAAAAAGCTGTTTCATTCCTCGAGATTTCTAAGTGCCACTGGGTCTGAGAAGTATTTATCCAAATCTTCTGCAGTTCATCGTGGCTGGAGGACTTGTGTGGAGCAATAATCTGTGTGTGTGTGTGTGTGTTACATTATGCAGTACTAGCAATTACAGTCATGCTCCGCTGGCTTTTCTATTAGAGTGTGCTGGTTGCTGGGATTGCTTATTATTTTATATGAATATCAAGACTGATCAACCTGCAGTCGCCTTAGTTTTTATCTTCTGCTTATATTTTCTTGAGTCCACTATAAAGAATGTGTTTCAGAAACTTATTAAAGGCTAATTGAATTTTCCTCCTATGTTTTCTTTGATAACTTTCACACTGCTGGCTTCAGGGAATAATTTCATAATGTTGACTTTATAGTATACAACATAATTGTGCAAGTGTGTTGCTTCATCATAAGCAGTTCTTTTCAAGGTTTCTGCCTCAGGTTGCCACTGTTGTTGCCACTTGGTTTGCTTGTTAAAGACATCCAGATTTCTGTAAATCTGCTTTGTGATGACGTTTATTCAAAGGGCTTTTTATGTTAGATGGTTATAGTTTCTAGTTTTCTGAAAAGGTTTTAGTTTGTTTGCACTTTTTCTTAGGAAACACTGCTGTTGAGTCCTGCTCAGAACCAACCAGAAGGACTATCAGACAGATGAATCCATTTATTGGCAATATTAACATTGCACTCTGAATCTCGGTTAGTTGATCAGATTGTTGTGTCGGATTGTGTTGTGATCGTGCTGTTGGTCATCCTTCATCCTTGGTGCTTCAACCAACCCGTGCACGATGTTTGGTGTGTCTGAGAGATTAATATGGAAAAGAGGAGTAATATTGAATATGGAATGCAGGTGAAGTATTTTTCTGAAGTCTTGGCCATTACTGTAAAATATTTAGGATTTTCATGCCAATATACTGGTTTCTTAAACTGATTACAGATGCAAGTGCTTTCGCTGTTCAAACGCTTGACTGAGGGCTCATTTATCTCCTGTTTGAGTTACTGTCACAGTCGTAGTTTGTTGTTCAGCCATCAAGGAAGCTTCTGCTCTGGTCTCTCTCTCTCTCTCTCTCTCTCTCTCTCTCTCTCTCTCTCTCTCTCTCTCTCTCTCTCTCTCTCCCTCTTTCCTCCTCTTCCTGCTCCCTTTGACAGTCTGTCTCCTGTGCTGTCTTTTTGAGGCTAAGAATTGAGGGTAGTGGGGCAGCAGGCTATATGCAGAGAACAGGGACAATCTCATCTCTGTCTCCTCATCCTCCTCTTCGTATTGGAGGAAGCTTACTAATTTATTTATTAATGAACACATTTATGCTCTGATTGTGTAATGTTTTAAAACAAACATAGACCTGTAATATACAGTATGCTAGCTTTCATTTGTTTACTTTTTCCAGCTTGCTCTACCCCATAGTCTCCCTGTCCCACCTCTTTACCTTAACCGGTAAAGTTCTTCCTGGCTACCTTATAACAATAATATAACTATCATTTGTATAGTTCTCATCTTGAGCTGTTGAACCTTCTGATTGGTTTCCAGTGGTCTGTTCATTCAAAAAAAAAGTTTTTTTTCTTTCTTTTTTTGTTTTGCTTCTTTTCAACAAGGCACAGTATTCGCTTAGCCATTTAACGTTCATTTTTTTCTCTTAACCTGCCATTCAAATGTCACTTTAAACACCCTGGCCACAAATTCTCTGATTGATTGATTATTATTTATTTTTTTAATTTTTTTATTTTGTTTGTTTACACAAAGCTTTCTGGAAGGTGAAAGGAAAAGGTAAAGAGGCCTGTAGTTCTGGGAGGACGACCGTGTCGTAGTAGGGCTGCTATTTTTAGATGCTGCAGCACCGGCGATTTTGTCTTCGTGTTTGTAAGCAAGACCGCAAAAGCATGCTGTGGTGCATCACATCTCAGGGGGGAAAAAAAAAGATAATCGATTTTCCAGGATCAATGACCGTGACTAAACAAAAATAAATGTGGAGAGCATGGATTTTAACCCTGAACTTTTATGGTTTGTTGTGGGACGCAGGAGACAAATGAAGCGATTAGACCTTTACATGCCAGGGGACACGTTCACACCTGTAGACCTGAGCGCGTGCACACACACACGCACATGCGCACACACACAAACTCACACGCACGCACACAAACATACACGGTCATTAATAGTTTCTATAAATAAAAAAAAAATCCTTTAAAGGAAAAACTATTAATTTATTTTGCATATTGGTTTTTAATGCTTTTCTGTGTGTTTTGATCATTTTAAACACATGATCAAAGTCACATGATCAGCCCTAATTACAGTTTCAGTAAATTAAATGACGGTATATGTTTCCGATTCCATTGAATTCATGTCCACTAGATGGCGCATCAGAGCCAAAACATAGCGTCATTCACAGTAATATTAAAGCCAGTCACGAGCTCTCGTGTCTCTTTAAAACCTTACGCCGTCATCGTGAATGTTGACATGAGCTTCGAAAACTATTACCTTATATTTAAACATTAACAAACAGAGCATTTGTTGGTTTAAAGGCCACATACAAGGTTTTTTAAGTTCATACATTTACGGCATTTAGCAGACACCCTTATCCAGAGTGACTTACTGAGGGGGCCAGAAGTGGCAGTTTGGTCTTGGGGTATGAACCCATGACCTTCTGACCACTAGACCAACACCTTAACCACTGAGCTACTGCATCCCACATACGCTACCTGTAACAGCTCATCTTAATACTCTAAACAGAGCAGAACTATAGCATTGGAACACAATGCTAGTTTGTTGTCATTGTCACATGATGCCTCCGATATTTAATGTTAATGTTTGTCTAATGTGTGTCAGGCAGCCATCTTGTGTAGACATAGAATTCAGTTCTTTCAGGATTTCCTGTTTTTGGGTGATTGTTGAGGACTCAAACGCTCGATGTTCCTTCATCGATTTCAAAAGCTTTTATTTTATTTTTTTCAGTTTTCCAGAAAACTACATGATAAGCAAATCTTGGTAAAATATGTTCTGCTTATTATTTATTTATTTATTTAATTGTTTTGTTTGTTTGTTTGCGATCGCAAAAATTGTGAAATCCTGGAGGTTCTAGATAAGGCCTTTATTTTAAAATATTTTGTCCTAAAACAAAACAAACTATTCATAAGTTTGTGTTTACCTGTTCATTGAGAGAAACCTCAAAGCTGTTTTTTTTTTTCTCACTATCAGCGAGAGTTATGTGCGATGAGTTAAAGTGAGAAACATGCGTGTAGTCAGACTTTTCTTCAGTTCCCCGCTTGCTTTCATCCAGTTCTTCCTTGTGATTAGTTCATATTTATTTTTTGAGACATAAAAAATAACCATAGTTTTTATTGATACAGTATTTACAGTGAACTTGCTTGGCTAATCTGCTAACAAAGCCTAGCATGTAGCATGTTCAAGCATTTTTTTTTCAGGTAAAAAAAATAAAAAATAGCTGTACTGTGAACACTCACAACACTCGGCAGCATCAGTCACTACACACCCACAAGAGACAAACGACAAGAACTGACTCATCACAGGCTAGTGCTAGTGTAAAGCAACAGATCAAAAGCCAAGATAGAGCTAATAGTTGTAATGTAGTGATACACATGCTAGCCTTGAAGGATCAAATCTATGGACATCAACTTTACCAGCTCTATTATTAAGCATTTATGTACATAACCCAGCAATTTTTGGGATTGGTACTCGATAATTGCTTTATAATAAGCTCCTCGATGTATTTACCCACCGTACAACTGATCAGTTGTTTTATTGGTGTTTCTGTAACAGCAGCTCGGCCTGTGTAGCCATGCTGTAAATCATTAGCACAGTTCTTCTAACATGTTATCGTTTCTGTAGCCATGAAGTCTGCAAGCAGTAAATGGATAAAGTTGATAATAATCAGATTTGGAAAATGTTCTGTTTGTTTAGCGCAGTAGTTTTTGGAAAGAGTTTCTGGTGTCGAACACTTTGTAAGAGCTCAAGATTAACATAGTACCTTTTTTTTGTGGGTTGCTTAGCAACTAGCTGCGTTGTTGGTGGTGGTGGTGGTGGTGGTGTTGTTCTTGTCGTAGAGGAAATGTTAGAGTTTGTAGCTGCTACATGACATTTTGTTTAAGACATACCACAACTATCTCAGTAAAAGTGTGTTTGATGGAAAATATGGTAAATGTTGTCGTAGGTGATGGTAAACTCCGCTTCGAGTCAGATCACATCACCCTGTCACTCCGTTGTCTTTACGCAACAAATCACAACAAACATCTTATTCACGCTTCCTAACTCCGAACACCAAAGAGTCAGCGCATAGCGCCGATGGCAGACGAGTAACGACATCGAGCTGGCTCGTGTTTATCGCATCATCTGGCTCACGTACTGCTGATGAACTCACAGATTTTAAACTAACAGAGCACAAAACACCGGCTGGATGAAAACGAGGCTCAGAGCAAAGCTTACAGATGGGTCCTGTAATTGTTTCACAAATTTCATTTGGCTCAGATGGCGATTGTCTTTTGTCAGATGGTTATTTGGGGTTCACAAACACTTCGCATTGCCATAAGTGACCTTTATTTGAATCAAGGGAACCAAATCTGACCAAGAAACAAATGAGGTCCAATGTGACACACACAGACAAGACATTTGTTACATCAAGCTACGTCATTTCAACCTTACGATACACAAATTACTCATTTTTATCTAGAAGAACTAGAATAAATGTAAAATAATGAAACAATAGTAAAAAAAAGATGTCAGACCATAATAGCAATAGTGGATTATCTCTTGAACATGTTTTGCACCAACATCAGGAGGTTGTAAAGCATTCACTCACACACACACACACACTTATTATGCAATATTTACTTTAATATAAGTATTTGGTTTTCACCCATTAACTAGATCTGTCACATTCCTGTGTGTGTGTGTGTGTGTGTGTGTGTGTGTGTGTGTGTGTGTGTGTGTGTGTGTGTGTGTGTAATAGATGGAGAAGCAATTTCCTTCTCTCTGTCAATGTTTCTGGTTGGGTTTTGAACTATAACGATTTTTAACTGCAATATTCAGCTTCTAGCTGAACATTGGTCCTTACATTTGTTATTGTGTGTGTGTGTGTGAATTCCTCAGTGAAACTTAAAAAAGTGTGAGCTCTAAAGGATGGACGAAAAGACATTTTTACGGTTGTTCGTGAAATGTTTGATGATTAAAGTTAAATCCAGAGGAACACAAGAGGAACACGGTGTCAGTGTAGATAAGTGTGTAGTTCTACATATATTAATAAACGTGTAAAAAATATCCCAAGATTTTTCAAAGCATTCCTCATACATTTGCATAAAACAAATACATACAGTACATATTATATAAGATACTGTATAGATTTTAAGATTAAAAGCACATGGTTCAAAATATGTTAATGTCTTTCCACCAATCCAAAAGATAGATAGATAAATAAATAAATAAATAAAAATTGTCCCTCTGGGGGAAGCATTAAAGGTTCCATGTAGTCCATCTAAAGCCCCTTTAGAGTTTTTTTAATAGTAAATAAATAACATATTTTAACCCAGCTTCAAGGTTCCTGGATTGATACTGAGCTCAGCCGACTGTCTCATGTTCTCAGCATGTCTCTGTGGGTTTATTCCTGGTTCTCAGATTTTTTTATATCTCCCAGAAACACACATGGTGGCCAACTGGCTGCAATATATGTTTGTTGAAAATAAGAAAAACATAAATACCAGAGAACTTCTGGAGATTATGAGAAGTTTACACTAGAGTATATGGCTTAAAGTATGTTTACCCCTGACCATCACAATCATACCCATACTGTATGTGCTTGTTGATGTATCTCATTCCAGATTTATTTAAAGCCCCTTTATAATTATAATGTGCTCCACTGTGCTCTTCTGGAAGGTTCTCCACTAGATGTTGGATCATGACTGTGTGGATTCATTCAGCTACAAGAGCATTAGTGAGATCAGACTCTGATGTTGGGATGTTGAGGAGATTCCAGTTCATCCCAAAGGTGTTCGGTGTGATTGAGTCTCAGAGTCTCGGTCGAGTTCTTCCACTTTCTCCAACCTTTACCTCTACACCACGACTCCAGGGGGTTGAACATGTTTGTAGTTCCAGTGAAGGTAAAAGCATACAGACATTCTATACAATTATCTGGGAATGTAGCAGGGTTTTGTCCTGCCTTGTGCTCAGCGTTTACACAACAGACTCCAGATCTACTGAGCCAGACCCAGCTGCAGGATTAGCTAGTGCACAACATCTCCTCCCTCTTTGCTGTGGAATGGAGAAGAACATGTACAGGTTGGATTTACTCACAGTGCCACACTCTGCAACTTTTAGATATTTTTAACCATTGGGCAAGTGCTCAAGTGGCTCAAGTGCTTAAGGCTTTGGGTTGTTGATTGGAAGGTTGGGCTTCAAGCCCCAGCACTGCCAAGCTTCAACTGTTGGGTAATTGATCAAGGCCCTTAACCCTCCCTGCTCTAGGGGTGCTGTATCATAGCTGCCCCTGCGTTCTGATCCCAACCTCCTCATTCTGGATATGTCTAAGTGGCGATAATAAAAGCTTCTATGCCCCAATTTCATTCTTTTCATGTCCTCAGCCATCTGCTTTAACGGATTTTGCCACACCATTTACAGCCCACCAGGATTGTCATAAACCTGCTCTTTCTGTTAGAGCTCAATAATTAGCTCCAGCATGTAGCAGGCTATTGTATTCGACATTATTGTAAATGAGAAAACTTTAGAGTTTGATTTTTTTCTATACTTTTACTAAAACGTTCAATTCATACCAAACATGAACATGTAAAATAGAAACCTGACTTAACACAGCAATTCATGTGACTACTGTTGGTTTATCGAATGACAAACTGATTTATAGTCCTCTGAATTTTTATTTTTATTAGTTTTTTCCTTGTCTTGAGTCTTTAGGTGTTCATGTTTAAAATAAAACACAAGGTTTTATTAGTGTCGTCACTACTAGGCGAAACCACTGAACATTTACAGGAACTACACAAAAGCAGTGGAGAGAAGAACAACAGTGATATGGGTTTAAACAAAGTAAAAATAATGGCAACAAGTTGATGGAAGTGAAAAGGTCAAGTAGAATCATCACATATAAATTGTTATTTTACATTACTGAAATTCAAATCCATTCATTTTCACTGGTGTTTATCCTACACATGGTCACAAAGAGCCTTGAGGCTAAACTTATGGACACCCAGTTCATCACAGGGCACCATTTAGAAACGCCAACCAAACTGCAACCCCTATCTTTGTGCTGCTGAAGGAAACACATGGAGATAACATTCAAACACACAGGAACCTTGAGGAACCATCTCTCCCTGAAGACCTCATGCAAGAGTTCACCTTTTATCTAAAAAGGATCCATAAGAAAATAAATTCAAGATATTTAAAGATGATATTATTCTGGATACAACTTCACTATACAGTAGTTTAGTAAGCCCCGCCCACTTTCACACACCTTTCCACAAATGGAGACTCTTTATATCTCACCTCTTTCTTTACTTGTAACCTGACTGTGGGGTAAGACTCTCTTCCGCTCTGTGCACTTGGTGTTCACGTGGTACTTCTTTGTGTTTTACAAATTAAACACTACACAAAATCAATAACTTTGACCATTTATTAAAACATTTTTCATCAATAGTGTGACTGATGATTGACATACAGCTTCCCAACCCTGGTCCTGGAGTTTCCCCTGTGCTGCATTATACTGTATTTCCTTGTCTAACACACACACACACACACATACACAAACATACACTCACACTACATTAATGCCGGCCCTAAGTTGCTTTTTTTCTATTCTACTTTCTATCATCACTGCTAGTTCTGGTCCATTAATCTGACTGGCCGAGCAGAGTCCCAATAGTGCTTATATTTACTCTAACCACACTGAGATGTTTCACTATGTGTATCTTTCTTCTCATCTTCGTCTCATCACCATGTAAAATTCCACTTTCAGTTTAAATCAGTTGCTGCAGCCGTGATCAGCGCACGTGGCGACTTTTTTTCTTCAGGATCTGCTTTTGCATTTTCCATATTGTGGAAATGTCATTAAGTCCGTACTAATTTCTTGTTTAGAGAACTGTTGTATAAGAGCATGCTGATATTTCTTAAATAACATCATGTCCTAAAGTGTTTTATTCCAATTATAGTACAACAATCTCACGAATAATTTATGTATCTATTAAAATAACGACACATTGTACTTGCATGCATTCAAACAGCTGTTAATACCTATCCTTTAATGTCTCTCTTAACATGAATGGGGTTGAAAGGAGCAGAGAACTAAGAACTTTAAAATCCTCCTGTTTGTCTTGTGTCCACGGTGGTGCTAATATGAAGCTCATATGCAAGTAGACACTCAGAACTTGTAGTGTTTCATCAGTATTTCTGTTTTTCACTGCAATACATAGAGCGATATATTCATAGAAAAGGTCCAGAAAAACATAAACGGTTATTTTTTTCTCCACACAAATGTTTGTATTTTCAAAGTAAATGTTGATATCGAACCCATTTCTGTTCTCTGAGATGCCCCAAGTGTTTGTTCATCTAAAAAGCAGCTCAGATTTGATCTTCAACACTAAAATTCAGTATAAGGTTATCAACAGAGGTAAAAACACCCATCTCACCCTGAAAGATCAAAAGAGTCTTGACTCATTTTAGATCAGACTCACGGACAGAACATCATTCACTTGTTTACACTGATTGAAAATTGATTTATGAAGCAGTTAAATTGTGGAGAGAAATGCCCCACATTGACGTGCTCACGCTTGCTAGTTAGCACGGTATCATAGTGTAACATTCAGTCCTGAGGCAAAGTGATGTTTTAGACAGATCAAGCAGGTCTGTTAGGGTTAAAAAAAAAAAACATCTTATTATTCTCTCAACCATCTTATTTCCCTTTTCCCTTTTGCTAAATGGAAATGAACTTTCCCTCCATACCTGCGTTCACACCCACAGCAGGGATCCCAACCACTTATTTGTTTCATTTGTTTGTTTTTTGTTTGTCTCTGTATCTATCTAAAAAAAACCTTCAGTCTTTTTCTAATTTATACTAATTGCAACATTTTATTCATGTCATCCCTCATATTTACTCTATTTACACACCTCCTTTTGCGACACACCTGAGACGAGACACGGTATTGCTTTGTAATTGTTTTTTACAAAGACAATTTAATCTGACATCCTCATAAACGCTCCCGTTATAAACCATCTAATTATCAATCCATTTTTTGTTAACAACTTTAGCGACAGAAAAACACAGGAACGTGACCGTGGTACGGAGTAAACATTTCATGGGACGCTTTGAGATGGGCTTCAAATTGCTCTGGTTTATTTTCTATACTCTCGCTATCACTTTTGGACAGTTGAATGCTCCTCAATTTGTTCAATAATAGCACAGTTGAAATGGTGTGTGTGTGTGTGTGTGTGTGTGTGTGTGTGTGTGTTGGTGTAAAATATGGCTTGGTTGGTTATCAGAAAACCCAGCAAGAAGTCTTTTCCTGCAAATGGACAGAAGCCGAGTGAACACACGCAGCTTGGTAATTTAAGAGGAATGAATTGAATTATATATGAATGGTCACACACACACACACACACACACACACACGATCACTGGTGTCGTTACACTCAATCTTAGAACTCAAAATATGTATTTAAAATAGAAAAATATTTTGTTAGGAAGTAGAGGTGCCAAAATTTATGCTTTATCCATAATATTTACAATAATTAAACCCACGCTACGGTGATAGACAAGACATCTGTCAATAAAAATATTCTTGTAAACCTTACTGCGTTTTCAGTTTCACTTTCATCCTCACAGTCTGAAAAATGGCAGTGACATTGAACAGAAATGAATGAGTTTTGAAGGTTGTAAGAATTTTTCACGTATTTCATTCTAGAGAATTAAAGAATAAACATCTTTACATTTAAAAGTATCTGCACAGTGAAAAGAAACACTTCAGAAACACTCTTTTACTTTAAACATATCCTTTATTCTCTTTCCTTCATCTGTGTTTCCAAAATAAATCATTCTGAAGATGAATGAATTGATGATTATATAGTATTTTGTTAGTAAGTAAGTAAGTTTATTTATAGAGCACATTTAGGTTCAACTTACACTGACCAAAGTGATGTACAAAACACAATAAAATTACAACACATAGTAAAATTTCAGGGCACGGTGGCTTAGTGGTTATCACGTTCGCCTCACACCTCCAGGGTTGGGGGTTTGATTCCCGCCTCCACCTTGTGTGTGTGGAGTTTGCATGTTCTCCCCGTGCCTCGGGGGTTTCCTCCGGGTACTCCGGTTTCCTCCCCCGGTCCAAAGACATGCATGGTAGGTTGATTGGCATCTCTGGAAAATTGTCCGTAGTGTGTGATTGCGTGAATGAATGAGAGTGTGTGTGTGTGTGTGTGCCCTGCGATGGGTTGGCACTCCGTCCAGGGTGTATCCTGCCTTGATGCCCGATGACCCCTGAGATAGCCACAGGCTCCCCGTGACCCGATGTAGTTCGGATAAGCGATAGAAAATGAGTTAGTGAGTGAGTACAATTACATTATACAACAATAAGTATAAAAGAATAGAGATGTAAAAGGAGGTAATGAGTAAACGATAAAAAAAATAAACATTAACGCCAGGTTAAGAGGCTTGTAAATGTATTTCTGTAATGTACAAAGATGCCTGTCCTATTAGTGCTTTAAAAACTATTAGAAATTTAACTGTATTCTAAAATGAACTGGGAGCCAGTGAAGAGATGCCAAAACTGTAATGATATGATGGTCTTTTTTTGTACCAGTTAACAGCTTCACGGCAGACGAACTATTGAAGGCTAGTGAAGACCGATATACAGTATAAGGACTTACAAAAGTCCTGGTAATAACTGTTCTTGAAAACAGAGCTAATTTGTTAGTCATGACAGAGTTCAGGATCAAAAAGAACACCATCAATAGCCATTTTTACATATGGCTTGACGTGTGGAGCGAGATTGCTGGACAAGTGGCTTCTATTCAATGGAAGGACCCAGAATAATTACCTCAGGTTTATCATTGTTAAGCTGAAGGAAATTATTTGCAATCTAGTTTTTAATATCTTCAACAGTGGCTGTAGTGAGGCTCTAGGTTTTAAATGGAGATAAAGCTGAACGTCATCAGTGTAAAAGTAAAAAGAAATATGTCCAAGTGGGAGCATGTGTAGGTTGAAAAGTAGTGGTGTTAGTAACTAACTAAATAACTAGCTAACAATAATTTATGGCATAGCTTTAGTTTTTAGTCTCATCAATTAGGTTTTAATGTAAAGAAAACTATTTTTTTGATTTGAATTGTGTCCTTGCCATCAGAGCTATTTGAATCACAGGGTGAATAAACACATAAACAATCACGTACACAATCATTTGCTGTGTTTTGGATCCTTTGCTGAGATGGATCGACGTGGACGTTGCTCTTTAAAATGAAAGAGAAGATCCTAGTAAAGATAAAAGATATTCATAAAGCATCTTAACCCTTAAAACAGCTCTTAAGGTATATATACAGTACAGTATACAGTATACAGTATATATATATATATATATATATATATATATATATATATATATATATATATATATATATATATATATATGTCATCTAGAGATTCTGCCTCTATGTCATCTAGAGATACACTAAAGTCTCTGAAACAGAGCAAAATCCTATAGCGCCAGAAATTATATCCTTTTTCTCAATGGCATTTCTGCACTACAATTATATGTATTTTACATTTATTACATTAGTAACATACAGATGTTAGAGCATCTCTAATATGATCGGTCATGAACACAATCCCTACACTATATAGTCTCAAATATCTTAACATAGAGACAGAGTGAAGGCTTCTAATAGACCAAATGTTAAAAGGGCTCCTAATATTTTAATTTACTTTAACAACCAATCACAGTCTTTAAAAGAATGTGTCATACCTAGTAACCGTGTTAAGCCCCACCTCCTCTCTAAGATAAAAGTTGTTGTATTTCCTTAC
The DNA here is from genome assembly GCF_030014155.1 of Tachysurus vachellii. Taxonomy (NCBI): domain Eukaryota; kingdom Metazoa; phylum Chordata; class Actinopteri; order Siluriformes; family Bagridae; genus Tachysurus; species Tachysurus vachellii. Next base: position 6,851,645 of record NC_083471.1, on the reverse strand, counting down.
TTAGTGTTGCTCTGAGATTGCTCCTGAATCACTCTGAAGATAAGGTTCCTAGTTAGATTTTTTTAAGCTAAATTAGGAGCTTTCTGAGATCATTCTTAAAATCTTTATAAATATGGGCCCAGGTCTTCAGCTGTACCAGAGGCAGTGTGTAATACATACTCAGATGATATCTGTATTTCTATCCACTACACCAGTCTAACAGCCACCACTGGCTTTGCCCTGTAAGAGAATTGAGGTTTTTTCCAACAGCAGCCACTTCTTTTTGAGGCAACCACATACCGTAAAAGCAAGGCATGACTCAGAGGTCACACACAGTAACTATACCAGTACCTAACACTACTGGATATCAGTACCTAACACTACTGGATATCAGTATCTAACACTACTGGATATCAGTATCTAACACTACGGGATATCAGCATCTAACACTACTGGATATAAGTATCTAACACTACTGGATATCAGTATCTAACACTACTGGATATCAGTATCTAACACTTCTGGATATCAGTATCTAACACTACTGGATATCAGTATCTAACACTACGGGATATCAGTATCTAACACTACGGGATATCAGTATCTAACACTACTGGATATCAGTATCTAACACTACGGGATATCAGTATCTAACACTACTGGATATCAGTATCTAACACTACTGGATATCAGTATCTAACACTATGGGATATCAGTATCTAACACTACTGGATATCAGTATCTAACACTACGGGATATCAGTATCTAACACTACGGGATATCAGTATCTAACACTACGGGATATCAGTATCTAACACTACTGGATATCAGTATCTAACACTACTGGATATCAGTATCTAACACTACGGGATATCAGTATCTAACACTACTGGATATCAGTATCTAACACTACGGGATATCAGTATCTAACACTACTGGATATCAGTATCTAACACTACGGGATATCAGTATCTAACACTACTGGATATCAGTATCTAACACTATGGGATATCAGTAACTAACACTACTGGATATCAGTATCTAACACTACTGGATATCAGTATCTAACACTACGGGATATCAGTATCTAACACTATGGGATATCAGTATCTAACACTACTGGATATCAGTATCTAACACTGCTGGATATCAGTATCTAACACTACTGGATATCAGTATCTAACACTACTGGATATCAGTATCTAACACTACGGGATATCATAAACATAAATATCTAAAAAAAAAAAAAGCTAAATATCAGTATCTAACACTAACACTAGTGGATATCAGTATTTAACACTAACACTACTGGATATCAGTATCTAACACTAACACTAGTGGGTATCATTATTTAACACTAACACTACGGGATATCAGTATCTAACACTACTGGATATCAGTATCTAACACTAACACTAGTGGGTATCAGTATCTAACACTACTGGATATCAGTATCTAACACTAACACTACAGGATATCAGCATCTAACACTACTGAATATCAGTATCTAACACTACAGGATATCAGTATCTAACACTAACACTAGTGGGTATCAGTATTTAACAATAACACTACTGGATATCAGCATCTAACACTACTGCATATCGGTATCTAACACTACTGGATATTAGTATTTAACACTAACACTACGGGATATCAGTATCTAACACTACTGGATATCAGTATCTAACACTAACACTAGTGGGTATCAGTATCTAACACTACTGAATATCAGTATCTAACACTACAGGATATCAGTATCTAACACTAACACTAGTGGGTATCAGTATTTAACAATAACACTACTGGATATCAGCATCTAACACTACTGCATATCGGTATCTAACACTAACACTAGTGGGTATCAGTATCTAACACTACTGGATATCAGTATCTGACACTAACACTACTGGATATCAGCATCTAACACTACTGCATATCGGTATCTAACACTACTGGATATCAGTATCTAACACTAACACTACTGTATATCAGCATCTAACATTACTGCATATCAGTATCTACCACTACTGAATATCAGTATCTAACACTAACACTATTGGATATCAGTATCTAACACTACTGGATATCAGTATCTAACACTAACACTACTGGATATCGGTATCTAACACTACTGCATATCAGTATCTAACACTACTGAATATCAGCACCTAACACTAGTGAATGTCAATAACTAACTACTGAATATCAGCAATTAACACTAGTAAATATCAATAACTAACACTACTGAATATCAGTAACTAACACTACTGGATACATCAGTCACTGTGTGAATAACCAAGCATCAGTCCTGAGGCTACACAAGGACAGACTGACTAAAACTGGACAGAAAGAAAGAAAAAACAAAAACGTGTTATTTGAGCTCCTGAAACTTCTGCTCATTTGCCGGTTGTCCTATTGAGAGGTTTTTTTTTGTAGATGAATTGGATAACTGCATAAAGAGCAGGTGTGCAAGTGTATCTAATAAACTGGTTAGTAAGTGTATATATTAAATGATAAGGAAAAGGTTTTTTCCCAGAAGCAAAAAGCATTAGCTATTCAAAACTGTAATTGTAACTGCCTGTTTAAGGGCTTAAAGTTAAGTAATATTCAATGTCCTATAAATATCTGGTGAAATACAGCATATGCCCTGTCTGGGATCCTCAATTCAAGTCTTGTAAGCATCTATTCACTCTCCTGCTCCTACCTGAATATTTTACTTCTTTATTAAAATGGATTGCAATTACGGTTTGCAAATCTGCACCCAAAGAGCAAGCTATCTTCTAAAGCTGAACATATTTCCATATGAATAACTTCATTAACTACTTTACTCTGCATTAGAGATGGACATCTACAGTATGTCCATAGATTACAATGTAAATGTAAATGTAATCTATACATACTTACTGTGGACTTTAATTTGCCCACCTTATACACACTGACGGCTGAAGGTGTGTTCACACAGCCAAAAAGCGCCCGGAGATCATTTATTTTCAACACAAGCTGTAGACGACTGGATGTGGGCGTTTCCGGTGACGTGACAAAGTCGAGAAAAGATGAGCTTTATGCAAATATGGAGCGACTCGGAGCAGCCAATAAGAGCACAAAGAACACACACTGCTTGTCCTTCATCTTGTAGGCCACGATACTGCAAATTCTACACAAACATCAAATCTCCCTCCAGAACCTTTCACAAGAAAACTCTAGCTATCAGCTCCACCCACTAAGAAAAGTTGTTACTACGGCAACCAGTAGTAGAAACGCTTACTGACGGTGATCGGAGACTGAAGAACGTAAATCGAGGCACCTTGTAAAAATCGTGCAGGAATTATTATTTACCGTCTAAGATTTCCTCCTAAAAATATACGACTTCTAACTGAATCCCGTTCAGTTTGTTTTAAAGCGATGTAATAAGGAATAAAGGAACGAGACACGTTAAGCTTTACTCTAAATGACAGAGCTGTAAAACTCTCTAAAAAGATCAATGACGTTACTGATGAGATTTGAAATTTTAAAAAAAATTATATAATCTGAAATAATAGGTGAAATAATGGTTTCAAAGCTGTCAGTCACACACACACACACACACACAAACACACACACACACAAACACACACAGTTAACAGGCTCAGTAGGGGTGCTTGAGATTGATTGTCACCCCTTTATTGTTTCCCAGAAAACCTTATGATTAATAAATTGTTGTAAATAGTTTCATTCAGCCCCATGGGTCCATTGTTCAGCTAAAGCACGCTCGCGCTCGGATGGTTCCGGAAAGCCGAACAGTTCTACTCCAGACTAATGAATCTCAGTTAAATCTGCCAATTATGAATAAAAGAATATTTATGGCTTAGTGTTCGGCTACAAACAGAGCGATTATCTGTCGCTGGAAGGAGCCGTGTTCTGTCAATAGAACCCTGAGTCTTTGTCTTATTGGATATTCAGAGTCCTGAACTTGCGGCTGTTGGACTGCAGGAAGCTTCTGAAGTCCAATCTTATATAAAATATTGGGCAATTATTGAAGTGAAAAGTGAGAGTGGCCCTGCAGTCAGGCTACACTGCAGCGGCTATTTATTTACTTACTGAAGGAAGTCACTTTCTCTTTTTTAGGAATAATACACCTGGCTTTTTTCTTTTCTATTCTTTTCTTTTCACTTTCCTTGCTTCTTTCTTTCTTTCTTTCTTTCTTTCTTTCTTTCTTTCTTTCTTACTTACTTACTTACTTACTTACTTACTTACTTACTGACTTACTGACTTACTGACTGACTGACTGACTGACTGACTGACTGACTGACTTACTGACTGACTGACTGACTGACTGACTGACTGACTGACTGACTTACTTACTGACTTACTGACTGACTGACTGACTGACTGACTGACTGACTGACTTACTGACTTACTGACTTACTTACTGACTGACTGACTGACTGACTGACTGACTGACTTACTGACTGACTTACTGACTGACTTACTGACTGACTGACTGACTGACTGACTGACTGACTGACTGACTTACTGACTTACTGACTTACTGACTGACTGACTGACTGACTGACTTACTTACTTACTTACTTACTTACTTACTTACTTTCTTTCTTTCTTTCTTTCTTTCTTTCACTGTCCGTCCTTCCTTCCTTCCTTCCTTCCTTCCTTCCCTCTTTCCTTCCTACCTTTCACTTTCCTTGCTTCTTTCTTTCTTTCTTTCTTTCTTTCTTTCTTTCTTTCTTTCTTTCTTTCTTACTTACTTACTTACTTACTTACTTACTTACTTACTTACTTACTTTCTTTCTTTCTTTCACTGTCCTTCCTTCCTTCCTTCCTTCCTTCCTTCCTTCCCTCTTTCCTTCCTACCTTTCACTTTCCTTGCTTCTTTCTTTCTTTCTTTCTTTCTTTCTTTCTTTCTTTCTTTCTTTCTTTCTTTCACTGTCCTTCCTTCCTTCCTTCCTTCCTTCCTTCCTTCCTTCCTTCCTTCCTTCCTACATTTCACTTTCCTTTCTTTCTTTCTTTCTTTCTTTCTTTCTTTCTTTCTTTCTTTCTTTCTTTCTTTCTTTCTTTCTTTCTTTCACTGTCCTTCCTTCCTTCCTTCCTTCCTTCCTTCCTTCCTTCCTTCCTACATTTCACTTTCCTTTCTTTCTTTCTTTCTTTCTTTCTTTCTTTCTTTCTTTCTTTCTTTCTTTCTTTCTTTCTTTCTTCTGAGATCTAAGCACAGATTTACATACCTGCCAGTGTTTATATGTAGATACTCCATACATAAACTTCAGAGTACGCCGCTAGCATAGCGCAAATATATCTAGAAAAAGTCTGTATTCATTCAACCTGGAAAAAACAAGAAAACAAACAAACAAACAAAAAAAAAAAAGATGAGGCAACTCAACACACTCAGAATCACAGACAGCTACAGTGCAGATTCATTTTCTTCCAATGAAACAAGAGCATCTCCATGGCAACCTGACAAAATAGCTTATCTTGGTGCTGTATTGGCTGTAAAAGAGAAGATGGATGGACAATTTTACTGAGAATGTAAAGTGTTTAAAAACACTTAAAGAGTGTGTACAGCAGTGGATAAATTTTACATACACACACACACACACACACAGCCTCCATATCAAGGAGTGAAGAACTCTAAACCCTTCTCTCACATGACTCGGTGCAAATGCTTACAGATTTGGAGTCATGAGACTGTTCAGTTGTATTTAAAAGCTGGAGGCGTGGGTGCGTGTGTGTTGGATAAAAACCAGCACAGACTCGAATTCCTGACTGGAATTTCAATCTGCATCAAAAATCCTGAAGCTCAACTCCACCATCTCCCAGTCGGTCCCATAAGAGACACTAACACTCACTCGCCTTAAAAGAGATTCCTCATCAAAGCTTCTGGCATCGACACCAAAGGAGAAATGATGCTGACTTCTACACACTGGTACACACTGGAACACATTAGCACAATTTGTTTTTAAAGTTGTTTTGGTTACACCAGCGTTTTTAGAACTTTAACACGGTGACCTTTTTTAAAAGCCTCTAAAGAGTTGATCAGAAATTTCTAAAATCTTAAAAAGCCAATATTTGAAGCCCTCTACTAAATCAATAACTTCTTTCAGCCTCACTTATATTTACAAAAGCAGGCTAAAATATAGCAAATATAGCAAATTTCCTGCAAATAAACTGCTACCATTGCTAACTGTGTCATTAGCATTTCCTTGTTAAGGCTGTGTCTCAATCAGCTCCTGGTTCATTAGTCAGGGTGATGCAAAAACTAAACAGCATGTTCACGATGCTCACTATATTCTCTCTGGAAATGATTTATTTTCTGAAGCCTCTCAGCTCGAAGAGGCTTCAGTCGAACAATATTTCAGTATTACAAGTTTTAGCGATTAAAAAAATCACTAGCTAGCATACATTACTGCTTGAAGCACTGCTATAAAACCTAAATATTCAGCATGTTGGGACTTTTTTCAGTGAATGATAAGGAAATTAGAACATTGCCTGAAATTAAGTCATCAGTTCCGTTACAAGTGCACAAACCTGTGTATATAATATACTGATTTACTTCCTAGGGAATAAGAGAGCCGAATGAGTTGCGCGGCGCTAGAGTTGGTTTCAGGATTGAACTTTGAATTTATTTGCAATTGTGAGATTGTTTTTTTAATCCAACTGCAATAGTACAACCTATAAACAGAGGTTCATCACTGGCCATATGGGAAAATACAATAATAAATTTGAGACAAAAAGCTTAAATAACTCTCAGAGACATTGAGGATACAATGGTCCAAAGAACCACTTAGCTTCTTGACATCTTTCAGTTTTATTCTGGATATTTTCTAAGGTTTACTGTATCACTCTCAATCCTGCTGTGACACATCAAGCAGCTTCCTTTACGAATAAACCGAAACAACCGGCGAGAAACTTCTGAAGACTTCTGAAAGGTTAATGCATTATCGCCTCAAAATTCATTTCGTGGTGAAAAGACACACTGATGAAAGATCAGGAGAGATTTTTGACCGCTTGAATAAATATTTAAAGCCCAAGCTAATAGAACCTTTCCTTTGTAGATATACGGAATATGATCGATTTTTATGAGTGTGTTTGGCTGTGATTTTAACTTCATTAACATGAATCTGGTGTTGTTGTTCCTTGGCTTGCTCCTTGGCCTCTAGGCAATTTACAGCTCTGAAAAAAACAAAATCCTATTTCTAACACCTTGAGTGCTCATGCTGCACTTTTTTTTTTCCACGCCTGAAATGTGATGCTGAAGTAGGTGTTATATTCATCTGAGAAGTCTCAAGTTATAGTTCTGGAAATAATTTTAAACCATATCCAAGATCTCCTATGGATTATCCAGTGACTACCAGAAAGCGTGGGCAGACCTTACCTTGATGTCCTGGGAATTTAATGGATATTAAACAGCTTTAATAGAGGCGTTTGATACACTTAACCCAATTCCTCCTGTTATTTGAAAGCCGTTTTTTGCTGAACTCCTCTGTTTATTTTTTATTTTTTTCACAGTGTACTAACGTGTAATTTTTTTCTCCACAGGTGCTTTTGTGAGTGTTAATGCAGTATGCTCTGTGGGAGCTGGCTATACATTTTACACAGCTGGAGCGCTGAAGTGAACTGAAACAATCAGCCTGTTTTTCGTGGGTCTTGAGAAAGATGTGAGTGATAAATGTCTTGGGGATGTGATACAATAAGAAAATAATCAGCGGTTATAATGATGTTGGGAAGGGGCTTGACATAAAGGATAAAGTGTTGTTGTCCAATAGCAGCACATCCTGAAGGGTTTTATTCAATTTATACCACCAGTTTGCCAAAATGAATCATTGACTCATTAGACTCATTGACCCAAATGACTCATTGACCCAAATGACTAATTGACCCAAATGACTCATTTACCCAAATGACTCATTTTAATTTATTAATGAACAACTCAACAGGTTTTGTCTTGAATATGTTCTTGAGTAGCATGTAATCAAATAAAATAGTGGAACCACTTTGGGAAGAATATCAGCACCATACAAGGAAAGCAGATTTACTGATTTATTGTTTATTTTCTTTTTCTACCAATGAAAATAAAGAAACTGAACTAATCTGAAATACAGGTCTGATTGTGGGTTTGTGGTGAAAAGACAAGAGCACATGATTTCATTTATGGCATTTGGCCGAATCCCTTATCTATTGTAGAATAACTTACATTTATGTATTTTATTCGATAACAATGGACATTGTCTCAAAGTAGCTTTGCAGAACATAAGAAATATAGTAGAAAAGAACAAAATTAATATTAGGCTTATTTTGTATTTATCCCTAATGAGCAAGCCTGAGGTGACGGAGGTAACTGTGGCAAGAAAAAATTCCCTTAGATGGAAGAGGAAGAATCCTTGAGAGGAACCAGACTCAAAAGGGAACCTCATCCTCATTTGGGTTACATTTGATTATAAACTATTCCAAACACTGGAGCCTGTGAATAATAGAGTGGTGTTCATTATACTGTAGATTCAACACCAACTTCTCCATGCCGAAGCTCTCAAATACTCAATGATGAAGATACAATATATGTACAATGTTATTTTGTGTATTAATTAAGAGGTTGCTGTCCTCAAAGATCTCTTTTAGGTGGCATCTTCTCACGTTGAGGGTCAATAGTTCAATGGATTATTTTAGCAAAAACACCTCCTATGGCCAAGGAACTGTACTTTTGTCTGAAACAGAACCTGTATGAGTTGCCGCATTCGGACACACGGATTCTGACCATGGAAAACATGTCGAGTGTGAAAATCCACCAGAGAGCATTAAAATGAAAGCACATGGTTAATGAAATATACTTTTTTTATACTTAGGACTTGACATTTAAATACGTGCAGCAATATCATAGCTTAATAAACCTTCTTCGAGCTTTTAATCTCAGTTTATTGAGATTAACACTGAGACAAAGTCTATGTGATTTCATTCCGTTTACATTATGAGGTAAAGATAACGATCTACAGATCAATAGATAAATCCACAAACTTCAAATGTTATTTTATTCCAAATAAATCCCTTATCTAATTCTATATTTGTCATTTCAGTTGGTTATTGTTATAAAACCAGGCTGTATTAATCCTCACAGCTTTACATTATACACTTAGAAAGTGTTGATATAACAGTGTTGAATAAAAGAAAGGTTATGTACAGTAATACTTCTCATTATCAGGTTATTATATCACAAATGTTAAGCTTATTTCTGGAGATATTTATTGAAATCTTTTCATTCTTTTTGCTTCTTTTGAAAAATATCTGCTTTTGAAAGAAGCTTCAAATGAGAACAGAAATATCTTGTAACAGGTTTAATCATTTTTTTATTCATTTAAAGCAATTTACTAAAGATGCGCCAACATTCAAGATATTTTACCTGATGTCTTAATGAAAAAGAAAAAAAGAAAATGACTAATAATATTTATTACAGCAGTTTTCACAGCCACATTTAAATCGATTAATGGATTAATTGTTCATAAAGTTTAGAAATTTTAAAAGATATTAACTATAGTTGCTGACTAGCATATTCTCGTCTTTAGTCATGTAACGAGGTCTAATGTGACGCGGTGTGACTCATCGAGCTAGAAATGCAAATAAAACACGCAGACCAGACCACCGTCTACACTGCTCCATGGTCCGGTTCTGACGCTCACATGTCTATTGTAGGAGCTTTCGGTGGTGTACAGAAGTTATCATGGTCACTCTGACATGGTAAGCTCCATACGCAGCAAGCTGTGATGCTCTGTGTGAACTGACTCCTTTGTATAGTTCAGTTTGTCAACAATATGTGCTACAGTAGCTCCTCTGTTCGATCAGAATTCCCTCCTTACACCCATCAATGAGTCTCGGGACTCCATGACACTGTCACTGCTTCACTTGTTCTCCTTCCTTGGAGCACTTTTCATAGGTTCTTACCAGGAATACAACACAAGACCTGCTGTTTGGAGACGCTCCCGGTCATCCAAGTTGTCTAGATATCACAATTTGGTTCTTGGCAAAGCCACTCAAATCTTTATGCTCTGCTGTTTTTCCTGCCGTCCTTTGTGGAACAAGATAATCGACATTATTCACGTCACCTCTCAGTGGTTTTAATGTTATTGTTGATCCAGGTGTATTTGAATATTCCATTCAGTGCAACAATCTGTGCAAGCCAAACCTCGTTAGCAAGAGTGAAGATCGGTGAATATTAGGGTTAGATCGGACAACAGAAAGCACACCCTCGTTAGTAGTTCGTCCGATTTTACACAAGATGTGTTTATCTGAGCGGTAATTGCTTTACTTAGGCTGTAAACAAGAGAATTATAAGCTGATGTGCTTCAGAAGTTTCTCACGGCTCTTGAGACACATAAAAGGAAGCTTACAGACGTCCTCGCGTGGAAGTGTTTACACTTCATAAATACGACAAACACAATCGTATTCATGAAAATCAGAGGCACATTTGAATACCTAGGCTCGACTGAGTGCGTAATAATCCACGCCATTTTCCTCAAATGAGCGTTTTTATGTGTCGGAACTGAGCCTCATAAAGACGGAGAGAGAAGGAAGTGATGTGATATGAAGAAGTCGAGCTCAGGTGAAGCTGTAAAACACAGTGAAACTGCTCATAGCTCATGAGCGTGTTGTAGGTTTTCCATCGAGGAAGAGCTTTTCTTCTCTTCCCATTAGTCTATAGGCTGAAACATAGAGAGATCAAATGGGATCTAGACATATTTATTTACTAGTTTTAAT
>NC_083471.1:6808432-6835932 GCF_030014155.1 Tachysurus vachellii | reverse complement strand
GTGTTTATAGTGTTTATAGGTGTGTTTTACAATTCTGGAGCATTATATGTGTGTGTGTGTGTGTGTGTGTGTGTGTGTGTGTGTGTGTGTGTGTGTGTGTGTATGTGATAAAGCTATGAGCATCATTGTGTGTGTATTTGGTTGTATGTCTGTGTGTGTGTGCGCAAGTGTGTTCGTGTTTGAGAGTGAATTCTGAAGCTAAGCCATTCCATAAAATTGCTATTCTGACTTAGCCTGTGTATGTGTGTGTGTGTGTTTGTGTGTTGCAGTATATACACTACTCTGAAGGCAGTGCATATTTAATGCCTCAGATTTGTCATCTTGCTTTCCCCGGAATCTCCACGACGACGTGATGACAGTGTTTTTGTCCCCCGCTCCGCCGTTAGACAAACATCTCAGATGGAAATGTCACGCGGCTTTTGTGTCGTGGGCGCCATTATGTGCCAGCACTGTGCTCCCTGATGAGATGTTAGGACACAGTATTCTTAGCAATCAGAAGAACTGGGCAAGAAGGTCAACTCTGGAGTTGCTTTGTGTGTGTGTGTGTGTGTGTGTGTGTGTGTGTGTGTGTGTGTGTGTGTGTGTGTGTGTGTGTGTGTGTTGGAAAGTCAGTCAGATCTGTCTATATCTCAAAGGACACAGCAAACATCAACAATTCTGACATGCAAAGGGCTTTTACAAGTTCTTCCTGATTTACTTTTTGAATAATTGAGTGATTTAATCCTCTATAGAGATATCCGCCATTTGTCAACAAAAATAGCCTGGGTGTAAAAAGATCTGAATATTGTAGCAATCTGATTCTATGAGGATTATAATCTGACTAAAGAATTTTTGAGCAATCACATCATATTAGAAAAGACATAAAAGGCATGGAGTGTAAATGTAATTAATCTCAATTCTAATATATCCTTATAGTTTAGCATCCTGTCAGTGGCTAAAATATGCTAAGCAGTGAATTAGCCTGCAATAACAATCAGAGAGATTTATTAGAAACTGGTCTTTTGTTACTTCATTCATTATAAAAAGAACATAAACAAAGTTAAGCAAATTCAGCTAGCTAAACATGTCTATTAAAGGCAATGTGGACTAGAAAGCCAGAAAGTTAGCTAGCTAGCACCTTGAAAAAAGTCCAGTTAAAACCAATAAAAAAAAGATCACAAAAAAAAATGAAAAAAAAAAAATATATATATATATATATCAGAATTGGAGTTCATCTTCCTCCTGTGATCGTCAGGAAAATCAGACGATGAAGCTTCTTGTTGAAAATGTGACTTCTGGACTTTAGGACATCAAACATTTTATTTGTTTATTATCTGTCAGGATTTAGTCGCATGTGTTGATTTACATGCTAACTGCTAATGAGTCTGTTAGTGTTGACAAACTAATGGCTATTTTTTTTTCATCAAACCCATTTTTTGTTCCAGACAACCTGCTCTTTTACTGTCACTGAATTATTCTAAAGACTCTTCAAGTCTTCGTAAACCATTTGACACATAGCATGCAAATTGTGTTTATTTTTTTAATGACCAAGGAGATGGAGCTGTGTCCAAGATAATTTGGCCTTGAAATCAGGGTCGCCTTTGTAAAATCTGAAGAGAAATTGAGAAAGCATTTTATATTCAGCCTTGTGGTTAACATGCTGATGGAATCATTATTGCTAAAGGCTTCATAATACAGAGGTAAATGCACGACGGTCACGAATTCAAACACGCAAACAAACCTGTTGCTCATAAGTCACTTAGCACTGCGAAGCGGGAGGCTTTTACCTCATTGCCGGCTGCATTCTATCTAATTAGCCTTTGATTGATTTCAATGGCACAGTTTCTGTGATTCGTCAGTGAGAAAAAAACTCTCAAAAACTCTCTAAATAATAACACGAGCATTTGAACGTCCAGTATGAAAGCAGCGCGTTTTGTTTTTAAATTCATATTTATTGGAGAAAGCTTTTAGGTGATAAGTGTGACACAAATTAGCAGCATAGCGAATTCACACAGACGACAGATCAACAGGTAATAGCATAATCATAATAATGATGAATAAACTATAAACCTAGCTGTATACTGTGTGTGACCAGGTGGCATGATGGAGGAAGACTTTTAACAGTGTAGTTTTTTTTTCTTTTCATCATTTCTAATGTACTTACAGTGGAGGACAAAATTATTGGCACCATTAAGGGAAATTAATAAAAAGAAACAATGCGGTTTGTGATATTTTGAGTTTAAACACTGTAATACTGAATAGTTTTCTCACATGCTTAACATTTTTGTTCCTCAACATTTAGTTCCAAATGATTGTAATGTTGCATTTCATTTGTTTTCTACCTGTAATTTTGTAGCTCATGTGGTTAATGCTCTGGGTTGTTGATTGAAAGGTCAGTATTCAAACCCAGCACTGCCAAGCTGTATTGATGGGCAATTAAACAAGGTCCTTAACTTCTGGGATACATGAAGAAAAGACTTTTACTGTGCTGTAATGCATATGTGGTGATAATAAAGGCTTCTATGCCCAATTTCATTTCAAGCAAGGTTGAAGACACTTACAGAAGGACCATGAGGTCAATTACTGGTAAGCTTTCCTGTTCTGGATCTCTACAACCTCTTGGGTGGCCATGTTTGAAGGTGTGTAGGATGTTTCCTGGGCTAGTGGTGGATGTGGGAGTTTTCTCTTTCTACTTCTTTGTACATTATCAAGATTTCAATAACTGAAACATGTGAATTGTTGCACTAAAGACATATTCAATACACTGGACAGATAAATAATGAAATTAATGAATAAATGATTATAACTGTCACACCTTTGAGCATCTGGAATGCATGTGCTAATGAGAGCTCCTGGTTAAGACTTGATATGCTGCTTCATGAAGATAGCTTCACAGAAATCTGGCTGAAGATTTGAGGAAGCTCTTTAGTTGCGAGAGAGAGAGAGAGAGAGAGAGAGAGAGAGAGAGAGAGAGAGAGAGAGAGAGAGAGAGAGAGAGAGAGACAGACTCGGGAACATGATGTTAACTGGATTAGATTTCATTTTTTGAGCACTTCCCTAAGAAATGTACACAAACAGAGATGTTTTAAAATCATGAAAAAACTTATATGCACTATTTAGTTAGTTAGTTAGTTAGTTAGTTAGTTAGTTAGAGAAGTCACGAGTTTGAGTTATTCCTGAAGCCGTAGCAATCTGTAGCTGAGATAAAATGACCCTTGGTCTCTGGGTGGGAGGAGCACATTCTTCTCCAGCTGTCAATCACCGTAACACTAGCCAATCACAGGCATGAGTTTTGGTAAAAAAGTGAACACTGTCTTATGTCAATTCTCCCACCATACTTTTATTATTTAATTTTATCTGTCATGGACAAAATCTCTATATGACTGTAAGAAATTCTGCACTCATGATCACATCTTTACATTATTCCATGATCTCCTCAAGGTGTAGAGAAGCTAGAGAATCCAAATATTCCTGTCTTTAAAATAAAGAGATTTATGTTTATGCCATTTGGCAGATGTTTCCTGTATTCCTGCAGATTTTCCTGATTTCCAGATTTGCAGATTGTGTGGCGCTGACATAATGAGAGTGCTCAAGTTACACAGACAATGCATTTTGTTAATATGAGAATGAAATAAGCCCTGCCTGTTAGGAACACGATTACACCTCAGCGTGCTACTTGCTTTTATTATGAAAGTGCAATCTGATTGTATGAAGTTAAAATAAAAGTTTGTGATCCTGTCTATCTGGATTCTACACACTTGCTATACCCAGGGGCTGGTTTCAATTTTAACATCCAGCTTGCGCTGGAACTGGCAAGTGCATTCAACAGGGATATCCTGAAATAGACCCTGCCACAGAAGAAGGTGTTGATGAGTCTTTGAAGCTGTAAAACCAACTGTGGCCTCCACAATCCAGCCACAAATCTACGGCTGAGACTCTGCACACGATCTCAGGCCTGCACAGCACACATCTGTAAACACTGCTCTGGTCCATACAGATGTAAAGCACACATAATCGTTTATCCGGCTTCATGCAAATTAGCCGCTCGTCATCGCCAGATTTATGTCTTGTTCTGTCAAAAGGAAATGTGTACCATACCGCCGCACCTTCTCCCTCATTAACTCCACGAACCAGTAGGAGCCGAGCGCTGATGACTGATGAAGGGAAATAAACGAGGTGGAGATAATGAGAGGCTGAGGAAATAGAGCTGGCGTGTTAGCAGCAGGGATGAGATACCATCAAATCTACACCAGCAGATTACTGTTGTTGAATTCTTGCATCCAATTGGTCAGAATGCTCTACAGCTGTGGCTCTGACAGCATATATATATATATATATACACACACATATATATATGTATATATACACACACACACACACACACACACATATATATATATATATATATATATATATATATATATATATATATATATATATATATATATATATATAGACATACACATACATATATATGTATGTGTATATATATATTCCCTGTTTACTGTATTAGAAACACCTAATATATAGTTTTACAGTATATGGTTATGTGGTGAATTCTTCTGCATGAAGGTTTTTATTTAAGGTGAAGGTTTTTTTTATTTATTTTTACAGTGTTTTTATTAGCATTATTGTACAGAACATATAAATAATCACAACTGGGCAATTCTAATTAAAAATTAATTCATTTAATTATAAGACATTTTTTACTATATTGTACATATTTAAACAATGTGGCCATTTTTTAAAAATATTTTGTTTGTAAATACATTTGTACTAGGATTGATTGATTGATAGATTGAATAATACATTTCCGGGTGTGATTAGCTGCTAGTTGTTTGCTATGCTATCCCAACCTTGTTTCTAGGAGGTTGCTATAATATTCAAGGTAGTTGCTAGCTGCTAAGTGGTTGCTATGCTATCCCAGCTTGTTGCTAGTATATTGTTAGATGGTTGCTATCGTATTGCAGGTGGATGCTACTGTAGCTGTTGGTGGTTGCAGGTGTTCTATCTGAGACAACGCTACCCTTCTGTAACTTATACACTTGACACTAGAGTACAGAATAAACAGTGTAAGTGTGTATTGTGTAGTTTGGGACACAGTGTGTTTCTCTAAGATGATGGTGCACTAATATTGCAGTGGTTTAAAGCACTTGCTGTTATTGGAAAACGCTATCACGAGCTCCGGCATGCAATGGGATGCATCACGCCACGATATCGCTGATTATTTTCCTAGAAGTGACCTAGGCCTAGAGTTTTACATGAAAGATGAAATAAACACTCGGTGGTTTATTACTTTGTCATAAACGATTCAAATGCGTATCCATATATGTAGATATCACACACACACACACACACACACACGTCAGAAAGATCTCTTTAGACTGTAATGAGATGCCGTGAATGGTGATGTACCTTCCCTGATGTCATGGCAACATCTCTCTCTCTTTCTCTCTTTCTCTCTCTCATACACACACACAAGCACACACACAAAACTCCTGTGGTCAGTCTAATTACAGTGAGGAGACACACTTTAGAGCTCTTGACCACACACTCACAGCTCAAAAGATAAAATATAATATATATATATATATACTGTATATATATAAAATGGTAGTGTAACCATGGCAACTGATCAGAAATTCAACAGGGGCTTTGAGTTTGACATATTGTGTGAGCTCTCAAACGTGTGTGTGTGTGTGTGTGTGTGTGAGAGAGAGAGAGAGAGACGTGTTTTCTGTCACGTTTGACCCATTATATACACTGCACGCTTTTAATTTTTTAATTTTATTTCTGGTCGAGATCTTGGAGCAACAGACTTGAGAATTCTCTAAAATAAAACATCCCCTAAGCTGCTTCCATAAACCGCTTATACACAGAAATATCCTGAAGGTAAATGACTTTAGAGACTTGGGGTCATATGACATCATTGTTCTCATGTTTCTCAAAGTGAGTTTAGTTAAGTAGGGGAAAGATGTTTGAGAAAACAGATCATTTCGATGGATATTCACCTGAGAGTTATAACTACAGGCCAGTCGACTCGACAGACGCCGGTCAATTGATATTTAATTAAGTTCTGCTTCAGGTCTGTCTTTGTCTCTTTCTCATCTGTAAGCTTCTTACACGCCGGGGTAGTAAAGCCGAGTGATGTCAGAGTAACCTGAACTCACGTAATTTGCATTAGCAAACGACAGAGGAGAAGCTAAACCTGGCTAACTCGCTCCTCACTCTGACGATAACCTTTCTCATGCTAATCAGAGTGGGTGGATTACTACTGGAAGACCACCAAATCAAACACCTTCCTGGAATGTTACTGTATGTGGGCTTGTTGAGAAAAAAGAAGAAAGGTCCAAACCTCAATCATTTCAAATCGAACATGAATTTGAAGGCTAAACTGAGTTTTCTTTTCCTTTCCTCACCGTTACACTTTAACCACAATGCCTTACGACTGTACATTAAGACTTCAGGCCTTCAATCTCTCCTCTGCTCATCAATATACCAAAGCTACAGCTTTGATGCTAAATTCACCATCATGATCAAGACTTTTCATTCATTCATTCATCTTCTACCGCTTATCCGAACTACCTCGGGTCACGGGGAGCCTGCGCCTATCTCAGGCGTCATTGGGCATCAAGGCAGGATACACCCTGGACGGAGTGCCAACCCATCACAGAGCACACACACTCATTCACTCACGCAATCACACACTAGGGACAATTTTCCAGAGATGCCAATCAACCTACCATGCATGTCTTTGGACCGGGGGAGGAAACCGGAGTACCCGGAGGAAACCCCCAGGCACGGGGAGAACATGCAAACTCCACACACACAAGGCGGGGGCGGGAATCGAACCTCAAACCCTGGAGGTGTGAGGCGAACGTGCTAACCACTAAGCCACCGTGACCACCTGATCAAGACTTAACAACTCAAAATAAATGTTAGCACCATTTTGTCTTTGCTAGCAGTGTCTTCCTTCCAGCACCATACACAGCTCTAACCTGAGAAAAATGCAAAGGTAAATGAGTCGCATGGGTTTGGTAAAAAGGTGTTGGATGACGGGATCAGTTATACAAGTTTTTCCATTGACATTAATAGAAATGCTCTTTCGGGTCTCACCGATCTTATTTATACTCACAGTGTCACTTCTTGCGCTGGATATCGGACACATCTGATCCGCCTGATGCCATATTTCTGGTTGGAGTCTCAGAGTTTGCTCACTGCTGCAGAATAATGTTATTTTTAATTTCTTTCTTTTTTTATGTTTGCATAAATCTGAGTTAAAAGATTTTTTTTTAAGACTGTTAATTATCCGCTCCTGTGACTTTGGCCTTTTATGGAAGTTTGTGGGTGTCACCAAAGGCAAATCACACTCCTGCTAATTTATGGCTGATTCTTTATAGCTGATTATTTATCAAGGTACACATGAATGCGAAGAAGTTCAGTAAAAGTTTCAATTTGGCTTACACAAACATTTACACACAACTTTGATGAATGAGGCTTAGCTAACCAGAATGAATATATTTGTAGAATAATATTTCTTAGAAGAATTAAGTTTGATTTGAGGTTATAAAATAATAAAAGCTACCACTCTTCTGTGGTAGATTGGTTAGAAGGTGTCTCAAGTCTTCATCAGTGAACATTTGAAAACTTTGGCTGGAGGGAATTAGTGTTAAGTCTGTAAAGAATTCAGAAACAATGCTGATCTGTTAGTTCCTCAGGAGCTCTTGGTTACACAATTCTACTAGACTATAAACTGTTGTAGAAAAGGACATTATTTACATTGACATTATTTCCTGTCCAGTGTCACCCAAATGAGGATGAGGTTCACTTCTGAGTCTGGTTCCTCTCAAGGTTTCTTCCTCATATCATCTCAGGGAGTTTTTCCTCACCACCGTCACCTCAGGCTTGATCATTAGGGATAAATAGTAATTTAATTTTCTATACTTCTCTACAGCTGCTTTGAGACAACCTTCATTTTTTATCATTTATTTTTTAGGTTTACTGACGAGGAAAGGTTTCATGACAGAGGTGCTTTATGGTTTCTCTGTAACATGACAAGCTGCAAGTGAGAGAAAGAAGAGCAGCTGGTGAGGGAGTGTACTGTAAGTGATAACCAGAACTAACATGTTTCACAGATGTTTTACAACAGAAAACGTTACGCATGGAAATATTCAGATCAGCAGATTATGAAATACTCGATCCAGTCCATCTGGCACCGATATCCATGCCCCGGTTAAAATGCAACAGATCTGATATTCTTCACACTATTTGATGTGAACATTAACTGAAGCTCTTAACCTGCACCTGCAGGAGTTTATGCATTATGCTGCTGCCACATGATTGGCTGATTGGATAACTGCATGAATGAGTGTGAGTGTATATTTGAGTGTATATATAAGGTGTATATTTCCTAAATGCCATTTGAGGACTAAAGAAAGGAAAAACAAGCTGTAAGAATCTTTGATTTGCCGGTGCGTTTGAAATAAATACTGTATGTGATTTGAACTTTTAAAATCCATATATAAATCCTATCGCAAATGGTACGATTCAAATCCGAACAGTTAAGCTACACATTAGACTTCTTATGGATAAATTTACACACCATCAGAAGCAGGACTGAGACACAAAAGTTTAGTTGGAATTTACAAGATGGGCACGGTGGCTTAGTGGTTAGCACGTTCGCCTCACACCTCCAGGGTTGGGGGTTTGATTCCCGCCTCCACCTTGGGTGTGTGGAGTTTGCATGTTCTCCCCGTGCCTCGGAGGTTTCCTCTGGGTGCTCTGGTTTCCTCCCCCGGTCCAAAGACATGCATGGTAGGTTGATTGGCATCTCTGGAAAATTGTCCCTAGAGTGTGATTGCGTGAGTGTATGAGAGTGTGTGTATGTGTGCCCTGCGATGAGTTGGCACTCCGTCCAGGGTGTATCCTGCCTTGATGCCTGATGATGCCTGAGATAGGCACAGGCTCCCTGTGACCCGAGGTAGTTCGGATAAGCGGTAGTAAAATAAAAATTTACAAGATTTTACTTTTTTGTAAAAGCTCATACAAATGGTTTATTCATAAATTCATTCGTATCTGGGTTGAAATATGAGGCACATTGTAAATATCAATAAATTATACAGTTTAAATTAAAATCCATGCTAACAAAAAGAAAAACATGTCTATAAGTAAACTTTTCCAGTGGCATTTATTACATGATCTGATCCAATTCACCAATTCACCAGTGCTGGTGATCAGAACCATCTCAGCTTATAAGTATAGTAAGATCCTAGAAGATATAATTAATTCATTCATTCATTCATCTTCTACCGCTTATCCGAACTACCTCGGGTCACGGGGAGCCTGTGCCTATCTCAGGCGTCATTGGGCATCAAGGCAGGATACACCCTGGACGGAGTGCCAACCCATCGCAGGGCACACACACACACTCATACACTCACGCAATCACACTCTAGGGACAATTTTCCAGAGATGCCAATCAACCTACCATGCATGTCTTTGGACCAGGGGAGGAAACCGGAGTACCCGGAGGAAACCCCCAAGGCACGGGGAGAACATGCAAACTCCACACACACAAGGTGGAGGCGGGAATCGAACCCCGACCCTGGAGGTGTGAGGTGAACGTGCTAACCACTAAGCCACCATGCCCCCCGAAGATATAATTAGCCAAAAAAAATAAAAAATCATTAATGAGACGAGACAATATTTGTATGTGTAATATCTCTAAAAGGTTTGTTTCTGATCCAGAATTTAAATCATCTCAAAGTTATAAGAAATGTGTGTTCATATTGCAGTAATTCTGCATTCTAACTAACTCATATTTGTCTGTATTTTATGGCTTTGAACTTTCTCTAAATGAGCAGAAACTCACATGTCACATGTGGCACATTCTGAATAGCGAAAAAGTTTTGAGCAAAGCTGAGGATCTGAAAAGATGTGAAAAACATCTAATTACCAGCTACATGCTTCAGACACAACGTTAGTGGGTGATGATTGTAGATCAGTGGGGAAAAAAAAAGGTTTCTGGATACTTCTGTCAAAAAAAAAAAAAACAACAACAAACAAAATAAATCCCATTACATGCATCTTCTTAAAAACATCTTTTAAATGTGATGAAGTGTCTTTTTAAGATGAAGACTATAAATATAGCTGTGACTCTTAACGTCCGATGGATCTGCAGATTCATCCCTTTATGATGCTCTAATTCTTTCAACAAATGCTGTTGTGGAAACTATAAACTTGTCATTTCTTTAAACAACTAAAACCATACCTGTGTTTGTCCTAATACTCAAGTCTAGCAGAATATTATAAACACATTATAATCATCAGCAGCAGCAGAAATGTCAGTTGAAATATATCTCTGAGTAAAAATATGTGGTTCAGCCTTTTGTTTATTGATGAATCATATCAGCTTTTTATTAATTAAAGAAATAAACGGAAGGCCAATGGTTCATCGCAAGGACGACTAAGGGCCTCACGTATCATGCCGGATATGAACGGACCGATTTGTAAAATCGTTCGTCCAGGTGTTTACTCCAGAAATCAGCTGACTTATATCTATCGGTATGTGAAAATTTTTGCAAAAGAAGCTCATACTGTAAACACCGACTTCATCTAACCTGCATGGATTACTGCACGTTTATATCTTTTACATAATATATAATATAATGTCAGGTTTGATTCGTGTTCCCAGTTGTTTGTGGGTGTCACTACGTGCAAATGAGCTGAGGCAGGAAAGCAGATTCCACTTTACAGATAATCAACCTACAAAAGAACACCAGCTTTTCGTAAATATTTGCAAATCCAGTGGGTTTTTTTGTTTTTTTTTTAAATGTTCATCTAAATGTTATAAAAATCTAAATTTAAATGGTTAATATGAGATCAATCAACCAGGCTGTACTGGAAATATGAGAAAACTAGTAAATAGATATGCAGTGAGACACACTGACTGTAATTTGTATGTGTGTGTTGTAATGTGTGTGTGTGTGTGTGTGTGTGTGTGTGTGTGTGTGTGTGTGTGTGTGTGTGTGTGAGAGAGAGAGAGAGAGAGAGAGAGAGAGAGAGAGAGAGAGAGATTGGAAAATCTTTCAGGTTTTTCTATTGGCTTCACTCTTCAGTGTTCTTGGTATCCCTTGAGTATTGTACATCTTTTATCACATGTGTTTCCATACATGTGAGATCCCCAGGAGTGTGTGTGTGTGTGTGTGTGTGTGTGTGTGTGTGTGTGTGTGTGTGTGTGTGTGTGTAGGACACTCAGTCTCTCTACTGTCAGCTCTTTCATATCTTGTCAAGTGCTTTCTGCACTACTCATCTACACCCATGTCTCACTATCTCACTCTGTCTCTACCTCTCTTCTGTCTCTCTGTTCTTCCTCAGCCTCCCTATCTCAATAAACAACTTTCTTCTGATAAGCATCACACATATGAACACAGTGCGAAGAAGATTTTTCCCAGGGAATTTGCTTCGTCTGTGGAAACAGACGATCCACCTTTGTTTTTTCTTCTTGTAGTCTCTTTGCTTTTCCACTTCTGTCATAAAGAATCATCGGGGAGTGAAGCTAAATGCCTGGCTTCAGAGAGATAACCTTTTCCACAGGGCATGAACATTAGTAACCTCCTTCTCAAAGGGCTAAACAAATGTCTTCTATTTCTTTTTTCTTTAGTTTGATGTTTTCATTGCACTGAAACATGACAGCAAACTAAAACTGCCTTGAGGACCTTTATAGAGTCCAGCTTGCTTTCAAAACAAAGCTACCGCTTGATATTTATTATGTTTTTATATCGAAACCTTATTTTTTCCAATCGTAACATATTGATCTTTTAGTGGAAGACGAACCTATCAGGCTGATGGAAAGTGCAAGTGTCTTTTCTGGATGTCACGTGAGGCTTTAGGACAAAGTGTTTATATCGGCTAATTCCTCGTCTCTGTGAGGGCAGAAATCCTGCACGTCTGACGTTTAATCAGTTTTGTTAGACGTTTTATTGATTCTGGTAATTAGACGGTGTTCAGTGAGTCATCAGCTGTCTGATTCACGTTTAGTACATCCAACTGAGTTGTTTGTACCTTATTGCTTCAGATCAAGTTGAAAATAGCTAATATTGGGGCGAGGAAGCTACTTTATATTATACTGGAGTGACAATACCTATTTAGCATATCCACAAAAGCTGGATGTAATAAATGTGACAGGACGATCCTATTTAACGATCCCACTGCACTTTGAGATTTTGTGTATATACCGTATATGCTAGTGAAGAAAAACCCCTTCTCCAGGATATACAAATAATTTAGCTTATGGTATAATTCTCAGCATATACTTTGATTTATTTACACTTACAAATATATTACAGCGGATTATTTTGGGACGTTTGTGTAACGGTGTACAACAGATGCAAGAAAAATACACTGAAGGATATGAAGACGTGAAGCTGGGGCCGATTTCATTAATCATGTGACCTTCTACATACATTTGGGTCATCGTGTGAGTTCTACCCAAATCAAAGCATCACAATAGAGACTAACTTCCAAAATGAATAATAGAAAAGATACTCATCTGCTCATCCTACCCAACCTTATATCCCCATCTTTTCATTACTGATACGATTGCATTTCACTAAAACACTCACTCACTCACTCATTTTCTACCGCTTATCCGAACTACCTCGGGTCACGGGGAGCCTGTGCGTCATCTCAGGCGTCATCGGGCATCAAGGCAGGATACACCCTGGACGGAGTGCCAACCCATCGCAGGGCACACACACACACTCTCATTCACTCACGCAATCACACACTACGGACAATTTTCCAGAGATGCCAATCAACCTACCATGCATGTCTTTGGACCGGGGGAGGAAACCGGAGTACCCGGAGGAAACCCCTGAGGCACGGGGAGAACATGCAAACTCCACACACACAAGGTGGAGGCGGGAATCGAACCCCCAACCCTGGAGGTGTGAGGCGAACGTGCTAACCACTAAGCCACCGTGCCCCCCCTTTCACTAAAACAGCTGTTTAAAATTCTATTGAGATGATTAACAGCTGTAGCATCACACACTATATAATATTAGGCATCTTGCTTTGTAGAAATCCTAAGCTTTACCTTATGATAACACGACATCTAGCTGATGTCAAGCTCACGTAGGACCCAAACCCGGAGAGGGCTGTTCCCATTTTCCAACTCCAACATTTTCTAGTCTATCAAATAGAAAGAAAGGAGTATGACCAATGGTGTCAAAAGCTGCACCAATAACACCAACACGGAGACACAACCCTGATCAGAGGGCAGTAGCAGGTCATTTACCACTTTAACCTGTGCTGTCTCTGTGCTATGATGAGGCCTAAATCCTGAATGATACATTTCATAAATGTTATTTCTATGTAGGTTTGAAAATAACTGCTGTGCTACAACATTGTATACTGTAGGATCTTAGAGATTGGCCTATAGTTGATCATCTGATAGGGGTCGAGGTCAGTTTTTTTAATCAGGGGTTTGATATGTGCTTGTTTAAATGGATTGTTTTGTAAAATTGATCATATTTGTGTTTACACTAATAATTTAGTATCTTTAAACATCCTGTAAATTCAGTAAAAAACTAAAACAACCTGAGTGTGTGTAAATTTATGCAGAAAACATAAAGACATCACCTAAATTGCACGGATTACTGCACTATTACTTCTGGAATATATAATATACCGTTTATGGTTAAAAGGCTTATTTTTATTAAATTACAGCATTATCCAGAGCAACTTCTAGAAGAGTGTTGTAGTCGCAATCAAAAACACATCCTAATGCTAGTTCACTAGCTAGCTAGGTCACAACACCAGCAAAGAGACACAGGTCTGATCGGAGGTCAGTAACAGGACATTTACCACTTTAACCAGCGCTGTGTCTGTGATATGATGAGGCTTAAATCCTGACTGAAACATTTTACACATTTTATGTTTGTATGAGCATACCTGCTGTGCTACAAGCTTTTCTATGATCTTGGAGATAAATAGGAGGTTTGATATTGGCCTATAGTTGATCATCTGATATGGGTTGAGGTTAGTTTTTTAAACCATGGCTTAGATAACTGCTACTTTATAAGATTAAGGCAGCTAATGGAAGAATTGATTATTTTTAGAAGAGATTCTCGGGTATTATCTGTTTAAAGTAACATGCTGGTCAATGACCTAAACATGAGAGGATGAGGAGGCCAAATCTAATATACAGCTTTCTGTAAGTGTAGATTAGCTCTGAAATATTCATGCTAAATCCAACCATAAGGTTTAAAATTAAAATGAAATATAATGAATATAATGCGCCTTAAAGCTCAGCTCGGTGAGCCCATTTAATTCCTCTACTCAAATTTCCAGGAATATTACATGTAACAATTTCTTTTATATCCCTGAGCGATTATTGCAAACATTTTTTAATTTGCTTTAACCATCCAGAATGAAAATATCTAGTAAATGTCAGAGAGTCTGTCAATGCAGGCAATATATAATTTAAACAAATGAGACTTAAATGAGTAAAAAAGGCTTATAAATATATAGCGACATTCATTCATTCATTCATTCATTCATTCATTCATCCATCCAAGCGACTAGTCAAGCAGTCACAGATCAGAGCAAAATTCATCCGCGGTCTTTATTTAATCAACTCTGAATCACAAAGCCTCTCATATTTATGCAAAACATGGCTGTCAGAATCATTGTCTCATGCGCTGATATTATGATTATTCAGTTCATGAGTGCACCAAATTAATGAACGCAGCTTCTGTGGCAGTGACAGCTACCTAATGACACACTACCTGAGAGAAAAGGGTGTAATTATTATCCTCAAAAGCACACACACACACACACACGCACACACACACACACACACACACACACACACAGAATACAATGGTATAATTACTCATCCTAACTAAAACAGTCATTTTCCATCTGTGCAGTGTTTTGCCACTGTGTGTGCGTGTGTGTGTGTGTGTGTATATTGTGAGCGATTGGACGTGTTCGCTCTGTTATCAGGCAGACTGAGTCAGATGGTCAGGAAAGGGAAAAGGTCATCACTTGGTCAACAATGAGGTCATTAATAAGTCATGGTGTGTAATCAGCACCTCTCATATACAAGAAGAAGAAGAAGAAGAAGAAGAAGAAGAAGAAGAAGAAGAAGAAGAGCAAAAGTATTGTAATGGCAGAAGTTTTTTTTTGTGTGTAGAGAAACTGTCATGAAATGCGGACGACGCAAAGCCGAACTTTATTTGATGTGCACATGAGACATGAACAGTCTCCCTATAATGTATACCCAGTCTTCTGAGGCTGCTGTCCTCAGATACAGGTTTTTAAACACACACTCACATGTAGTTCAGAGAGATTCTTTACATCTGCGTCACTGCAACCTTGACAGACTCCATCTCCTGGCCTTCGATATTGGTCATGGACAAGCAACTAATTTGAGCCAGATTCGCTATACAAGTTGGTTCATGTGAATCAAAGTAATAAGTAGTGAATGTGACATACCAAATGAAAATATACAGCTAAAGAGCAGTTCAAGATCGATTTAAACTCAGCACAAATGATTTTTAAGGAACAAATCACTGCTCTTCATGTTTTTCATCTAGCTCTGGTGAAGTCTGGTGGACTTCGAAGCTGGACGACTGACACCTCGAGAAGCTGCACTGAGTGTTCACTAAGGTCAAACTGCCACTAGTAAATAGTTGAAATTAAATACCATCATTTCATTAAATACAATCAGTACAACAAGCCAGTTCTGACACCGAAATGAGCAACAAACTGTAAAAATGCAATGAATTTTCTTTCATTCCTTGCGGGAACAGTTTACAGCAGAGCAAGACATGACTTGGCTGAAAAACGGTCAATAGTTTCAAGTCCTTGCTTAACCATTGAGAAAAACACTGAGGGAGATATCAAGGTCAGCTGAACTTAATTAAAACTGAAAATAATGAAAGTTTGCCTTGTTGTCTATTCACTAACATGGGAATTGGTGGACGTTAAAGAAAGATCTCTCAGCCAGCCACTAAAAGGTCTCAGGGAAATTTTGGCTTCACTTTATGACATATATACAGTGAACACTGTACACCTGAACACTTGTACACCTACTAATTCATGGAATTATGTAATTAGCCAATCACAAAGCTGTAGTGTAATCCACAAAACCAGCAGATACCTGCTCAGAGCTCCAGGTAATGTTCACATGAACCATCAGAATGGGACGTTAAACACGCAAGACGACAAACATTCAGCTTGTACAGTGTGTTGAGTGCAGGATGTTTGATCGTTCTTCCTCTGTCACTAGTAATACCTTTATTAATGATAATTCTATTTTAGTTAGCTCTCTGAAGATTACAGGTGTGGATCCAAACACTGGAGAGGGTTAGCGAGAGTGAGAGCAGAGTAATGTCTGTAGGGCAAATTCTGGATGCCTTAGACAGAGTTAGCAATCCCTCGACTCTGTCATTAGAACCATCACAGCAGCGCGAATGGGTGACAACTTGGCAGCCTAATCACAAAGCCAAAGCTAACACTAAGGCTCGCCCACGGGAGTACCAATCCTTTCCGCTTCACGTGTCTAACAGGTTTTCTCTACTCAGTGAACCTGAAAGAACTCTGGTTATAGGAGCCACCTGAAAAATGTTCTAGGCATTTAGAGGCTCCAGCAGCACTAAGTTAGTTGTTGACGACAAGGCACCAGACAGAACAGGCTGTGTTTTAAAAAGTAGATTTTCACATAGGACCTAATGATATACACCTACGCCAGTCAGAGGTTGCTAAGAGTAACATTGTAGAGGTGTGTGTGGCGATGTAGCTTATGGAAAGCTCAGGTTATGGAAACAATGTAGATAATAGAAAATTGGAATCGGCTTGAGGGCAAGGCAGTGGGACTTTTCCATCACACTTAGGAAGGGACTACTCTTATTTCTTGCAGCATAGCACAAAGTCTCAGAACAGTCCTTGTTAATTCAGACCCAGGGAGCAGACAAGCAGGTTAATCTGACCACCTGCTAGCTGAAATGCACTAAGACCTCATATAGGTTTGATGCAGAAACAGTCAGTAAGTTTGTTTTTGTAAACTAATTAACATAAATTTAGATTTAGCTGAACGCACAGATAGCACCAGGGCAGTAAAGATCTTAGATCTCTTACATCTAAAGAGCTTATTGTCAATAAAAACTGCTACTGATCATAAGTTTAATGTAATGTATTCAACAGAAATGTAAATGAAATGAAATTCATTTGTAGCATTAAATGAAACCAGTCCTCCCAGATACATTGGCATACTTCAGCTTCATCTAACTAGTAGAGGAATCTACGCAGTTGAATATTTACTATTCATAATAGATTCACCACTCAAAATGGTGGTCACACTCGATCTAATACTAACATTCAAATAAAATACAGAAAATATAGATCACTGTGTTACTCCACAGAACTTGACCGGGCAACTGAATGCTTAGTCAATGTTCTGCTACACTGATAATGTGGCGCTACTTAAAAGGAAAATAATTACAGAGAAAACACTAGCACTCTGCTATAACGATAGCACACGCACCATAAAACCAACCACTTGGAAATTAGAATGTAAATGGCATCAAACTAAATTGGTTGTGTTTCAAACAGCATGAAAGGAAAGTCTCCCTCGCAACAGAAAATCTCTTAATGCTTATAGATTGTTTAGACAATACATTTTAAAGCAGAAATATGATCATTAACCCTATAGATTAGTTAATTCGTCTTTTTAAAGTAGAGATTTGTCAAGCCCGTGACTGAAACACTGACCTCTAACCCTATAGACCAAACTTTATCCTTCTCTCCAAAATCCTAGCCAAGGTTTTTGCACAGCAGTTATGTTCAGACCTACATAGAAATTGCATTCATTAAATGTATCAGTCAGGATTTAGGCCTCATCATAGCATAGACGCAGCGCTGGTTAAAGTGGTAAATGTCCCACTACTGGCCTCAGATCGGTGTTGTGTCTCCTTTCTGGTGCTGTTCAAGCTTAGTGCAGGTTTTGACACCACTGATCAAAATCATACTGTTCTACTTGATAGGCTAGAAAATGAAACAGCCCTCACCTTAGGCTTAGGACTTATTTGACTGATCGTTATCAGATTGCAGTTCTAAATGGTGATATACATGGTTAACATGGTATTAGCTTCCACTGTTATGCTGATGACATACTATAGATTTCAGCAAAACTGGCGAGAAGCACCTGTTTAAAAATTCAGAATAATGTGCAAGACAAATACTTGTGCTAGGACCACATTCAGCTACTCTTTCTGATTACAGAGGAACTCTGGATGGTCTTTTTGTTTCATCAGGCACAGCCTGATGAACTATCCGAACTATCTCAGGCGTCATTGGGCATCAAGGCAGGATACACCCTGGATGGAGTGCCAACCCATCACAGGGCACACACACACTCTCATTCACTCATGCAATCACACACTACGGACAATTTTCCAGAGATGCCAATCAACCTACCATGCATGTCTTTGGACCGGGGGAGGAAACCAGAGTACTCGGAGGAAACCCCCAAGGCACGGGGAGAACATGCAAACTCCACACACACAAGGCGGAGGCGGGAATCGAACCCCCAACCCTGGAGGTGTGAGGCGAATGTGCTAACCACTAAGCCACCGTGCCCAGTAAAAGATCTTGGTGTGATTATTGACTCCAGTCTTTTGTTTGAAGTTCATGTAGATAATTTCACTAAGGTAGCTTTCTTTCATATTGTCAAGTAAAAAAAATAGAATGTCACTACATGATGCAGAAAAACTAGTCCATGCTTTTGTTACCACTCTGTAGGATTATTGTAATGCCTTATTAACTGGATATTGTAATAGGTAGTAATTTGGTAGTATCTCAAGTAGTAAAGGCTTCAGCAGGGGGCAGAGCTTTTTCTTACTGTACAAAGACTCACAGCTATGAGACAGCCTCAAATTAGTGTTTGGGAAATCTTCTCTTAGGTAAAGGAGCAGATCTGGAGGGTTCATGGGCATTAAGAGTTTTGGTGAACCCACCCAATCGCATGCCTTCAGTCAGGTTTGTTGACTGTAGAGTGTCTGGCTGATTTATGTTCCAGGAAGCCCTTACATCTTATTCCCCTTTTCCACCGAGGCAGTTTGAGTGCTGGTTCAGAGCCAGAGCCTAATTTAGAACCAGTTCTTTCTTTTTCGACAGCCAAAGCACCGGCTCTGAACCAGGAAAAGTGGTTCTTAAGTAGCACCAAAACGATGCTGGTCTAGACTTAAGAACCGCTTGTGGGCGGGGCTACTGTTAGCGCATTTGATAATGTACCTTAAGTATACTAATGTTTAATACACTTTTACTTTACCGCAGATATGATACATTATCAGCACACACGATAGTAAGTAGCTAAATGCTAAGGCTAACTTTTTTCTGTGTTAATAATAAAATAATGTTATGTACTTTCTCGATAACAACCTCCGTTTATACAGATTGCATGGAACTGCACATACACGTTGGATTTGCTGCGTTTGGGTGTTAATGTAGGTTCAATAAGCCATGAGCATTAACAGTAAAGCAACATCCGCCATTGTTGATGTGTTTGTGTTTGCCGCTGCTGTGCTAAAGTTGCTGGGACACGTGACACGTATACAGTGACGTCAGACTCGGCTCTGTGATGCTCTTTAGCCGGTGGAAAGGCAAACCAGTTCTTAGAAGGTTCGCCAGTGGAACCAACTTTGAACCAGCACCAGCATTAGCTCTGAACCAGCACCCGGTTCTTTTTGGTGGAAAAGGGGCATTAGACTTCTTGTGGCTTTCTCTTTTAGTTGTCCTGTCATAGCTACAGTAGTATGGTGGGAGACCTTGCTTTTATTCTGCACAAAACAAGAATACCTAGTAATCAATCTCTCTTTTTCTCTAGCTATTTATGCTACCTTCTGCTCCTCAGACCTGCCTGATCCATTCTCATGCCATACACGTGTTTAGAGTTCTCATCACTTGAAATCCACTCTCCCTCTTGCCTAATGATATATAAGATTGCTGTGGATGGTAACACTTAGAAACCATGGAGATGGCTTTAGACCTCAATTGAGACATCGGTATTGTAACAACAGCTTAAAACTACAATTTCTATGATAGCTTTGGACTGCAATTACCAAGAACAGTTTTGCACTCGAGCCTCCATCAACGACCAGTTGATAACTTCAACAAAATAGACTTCATCTTAAACTAGAATGAATGCCCTGGTTACAAACGTGCAGTTTTTGACAATATAGCACACAGTTATAGAAAGGATTATTTATAATCACACTCTCTGGTGTCACCTAAATGGGAAAGTCCTCCCAATGTTTTTTTCATCATCTTGTCTTAGGGAGTTTTTCTTCACTACCATCACCCCTGTCTTGGTCATTAAAGATCATCACTCTCACTCATTTTCTACCGCTTATCCGAACTACCTCAGGTCACGGGGAGCCTGTGCCTATCTCAGGCGTCATCGGGCATCAAGGCAGGATACACCCTGGACGGAGTACCAACCCATCGCAGGGCAAACACACACACTCTCATTCACTCACGCACTACAGACAATTTTCCAGAAATGCCAATCAACCTACCATGCATGTCTTTGGACCGGGGGAGGAAACCGGAGTACCCGGAGGAAACCCCCGAGGCACGGGGAGAACATGCAAACTCCACACACAAGGCGGAGGCGGGAATCGAACCCCCAAATCTAAAGGTGTGAGGCGAACGTGCTAACCACTAAGCCACCATGCCCCCTCATTGAAGGTGCCCCCCTCACTGTGCCCCCCTCATTGCCCCCTTCATAATAATATAACGTATAATGTCTCAAAGAAAAAATGGTCTCAAACTGGTTTTATGGACATGACACTGAGTGGATCTGAAGAACAGGAAGGTGCATTTGGAAAAAAAAAAGTGATGCAATCATGTCAACATAAAGGGATGTTTTAGCCTAGTGTTTAAGGTGTTGGACTACCGATTGGAAGGTTGTGACTTTAAATCCCTGGTCCACTAAGCTGCCAATGCTGGGCCCTTGAGCAAGGCTCTTAACTTCAATTGCTCAATGATAGAAAATGCAGCTTGCTCTGCATACGGGCGTCTGCCAAATACTGTATATGTTAACCTGATCATTAGTTCTAACATAAACACAAGTCACAGGCCTTACACGCCTTAGAAATGGGTGTGCAAATGTATAGAACCAGGCTATTGTAAGCATTTACATTAAAAAACAAACGCTGCGATTTTAACTGGGTGTATAGCCTTTTTATATCAACTTCACGTCTTTCTGCTTGAGAGCTCGACAAATCGTCAGGAAGTTGACGGAAAACATTTTAGCGGCGAGATGCGATGTTCTGTCCTCACACATCTGCCTAGCGCCTTTATTTTCTCTCAGTATGTGACTGCTTGTCGTTCTAGCAGCAGAGTCATATGACGGCTTTGTGCCGAAAAAGTAATTTTGCTCAGTTCCATCAGTTCTTGAAGCAGAATAAGGACGCAGTGACACGTGTAATAGCAACAGCACTGAGCGGTTTCACAACACTGTGAGGCGTATTAAGTTTAAACATAACAACATATCTGGGAAAACGGTTTAAATGGGGTTAACCTTTACTTGCTGTGCTTGCAGAACACTGCACTGTTACTGTAAACATAGCTTAGAGTAATATACATATGCTGTATATTAATTATTTATACCTATCAAGCCACAAGCTCTAAAGATTAACACTAACATTAACACAAATCATTTCAAATAATCATTCAAATGAGTTCAAAGTGCAAACCATTCAAGCTGCTAATTATTCGCATGTGGCGTTCATACCGCTGACGCTTATAGGACTGAACTTTAGAGCGCTGTGAACAGAGGCAGTCGTGCCAGGCTGAAAATGTCATCAGTTTTATCTTTATGAATTATTTATTGATTGCTTTGTAGCCTTAATGTTTTTTTTCTGTTCTGCTACATAGTCTTGGGTCACTTGTCCTACTGTATATTCTGAAGCTTTACAACTTGTTTTTTTTTTTTTTGTGTTTAATCTAATGATTAATGGTGACTTTATATCTGAGAAGTGTGTAGAATGCAGGATTATGTTCCTGTTATCACTTATATTAAAGCAGCTATAAAGCATCACCCTCTCATCAGCTCTGCTTCTGTTCTCTTAAACAACACAAGAAGTACTGAAACTGGAGACTCCTTCCATCAATATTAAATAAACAGATGTATTAGTTCCATTTCATACAATATTATAAAATATTTCTGTTACTTCTTGCTGATTTGTCAGCTGCCTATCTATCTATACCTGTATTTTTTTTTTTTTTTTAGAGGGTTGGATTGTGAAATAGAGCCGTCACATTGCATGCCCATGTGTGTACTGACATCATGGCTGTTGTATTACCATCTACGTCTGACATAGTGATGGTGTAAAGCATTGAAATTCTGTATATCATTCAAAAAGGCTAAAAAACTGTTATTCCTATGAAACGAAGAGCCCAGGATCAATCACTTCCTCAACTACAGAAACCCCTTCACGAGAACTGCGGTCTTTAAAATGGTTGAGTGTTTTCTGGTCTTTAATCCGCTTAATAAGTTATTGGTCAAGGGAAGAAAAATAAAACAGCCAGTAAAGACAGTTCTGTTTTGATTTTGACTCCATCTTTTATCCCATCACTAAAATCCAGTGATATTCACCCTGGAGCTTACGGCCGGTCTGAGCACGGGAAAAAAAATCTATATATAAAAACCACATCACGTTTGCTGCTGAAGCTGCTTGGCTTTGAAAATCCTGGTATGACTCGAGGAAAAATGCATTCTCTCTACATTAATGAGAAGAAAAGTTCCCACTCTCGGTCCAAGACGCTGATGAGCCGGAGCTAACAGCTACAGACACCTGAGCGGGGTGAGCTTTCCTCCACCGCTCACAAAGGCAGCAGGTGAGAAATCTCTTCACACAAAAGAATCCTCTTCATCTTCGCCTTCCTGAAAAACGAGAAGCCTGGCTATCAATCTGAAGGCAGAAAATCTTTTGTTTTGATCCATATGTTCTAAAACGAGCCTATCTTTATAAGAAGTTCGACTTAGGGAACAGAAGCTAGCTTTGTTTTTTATTTTTTATTTATTTTTATTTATATACAACGTCCAAACACAGCAGAGGGTTTTCCGTCTAATACGTTTCACAAAACTCAGACCGTGTGATCACGGATCGAGCGACGGAGCCACGCCGTGTTCTGCATCGTGTGGATGGCGCTACCTGTGGAGGTGGAAGAAGACGACGGTAATCAAACGCGTGGGTTCGTTAATCATGGGACGGAGTACTTCAGCTAAAATCACTCACACTTTTGAAGCTCTGTATTCAAAAGACACCCATCTATGGCTTGAATGCTGCTTTTATACTAGAAGGTGTGTTTAGTGGATTAAATTCTGGATCTTTAACATATCGTTTTGTCCGAACCGGCGCTCTTGATTCAGTTAGGTCTAATACACTTTTGAAGTAAATCCTCTCTATTTATTTAGAATGAAGAACGTAGGCAAGGATTACAAGGATTGCCATTTTTCACAAGCAAATCCTACCGTGTACTAGGACTAGCGTTACGGACTTGGGGAAAAAAGCAGCCAATGGTAACGTAAGCATTCAGGAGTTTCCCATAAATTAAAGACAATTTTTTTTTTTGTGGCAAATATACAGTATATTTATTCAGGGGGGCACGGTGGCTTAGTGGTTAGCACGTTCGCCTCACACCTCCAGGGTTGGGGGTTGGATTCCCGCCTCCGCCTTGTGTGTGTGGAGTTTGCATGTTCTCCCCGTGCCTCGGGGGTTTCCTCCGGGTGAATGAGAGTGTGTGTGTGTCCTGCACTGGGTTGGCACTCCTTCCAGGGTGTAACCGCTTATCCGAACTACCTCGGGTCACGGGGAGCCTGTGCCTATCTCAGGCGTCATCGGGCATCAAGGCAGGATACACCCTGGACGAAGTGCCAACCCATCACAGGGCACACACACACACTCTCATTCACTCACGCAATCACACACTACGGACAATTTTCCAGAGATGCCAATCAACCTACCATGCATGTCTTTGGACTGGGGGAGGAAACTGGAGTACCCGGAGGAAACCCCCGAGGCACGGGGAGAACATGCAAACTCCACACACACAAGGCGGAGGCGGGAATCGAACCCCCAACCCTGGAGGTGTGAGGCGAACGTGCTAACCACTAAGCCACTGTGCCCCCCTGAATAAATATACAATATAGATGAATAGTATTTTAAATTGTAAACCATTCATTTATTTTTTATTCTTATTTTTTTCTTCTTTTTATTAATATATATATTATATATATATATATATTATATATTATATTATATATATATTTATTTATTTTCTTTCTCTCTTCTGTTTCTATACTTCTGTAAAGCTGCTTTGAGACAATGTGAATTGTTAAAAGCGCTATACAAATAAACTGAATTTGGTCATATTCTTCATGGAAAGCCAGATTTTTCCAGATTTTTCTTTTTTTATGATTCTGTCACTAACAAGCATTTAACGCCTTTACTGAGAGGCTTGCAGGTCACACGAAGCTCTTGTTTTTTGATCTGTTCTGACTCCGGACGGAATTGGTTGGGACGTCGTCTCCCTCAACAGGAAAACTGCAGAGCGTTTTGAAGGATCTGGATTCATTAAGATTCCTTCACACTGTATCTCAGATTGTTTGGAGAAGGCCTTATAACTCTGAGCTTGTGGCTGATGTCTTTTCATCTTACCATGATGTAGATACACACCTGAGGTGCTCCAAAACACTAAACTGGCCAAAAGGTCTGCTTTTATACACAGTCACACTTCATTTAGTCTCAATTTGACTAATCTTGTGCTCCTCAGATTAAATTTAAAGTTTAAATCTGCTGACTTTTTACATTTTTTTTTATTGTTCTTATCACATGAGGTTATTATTTGTATTTATTTACTTTCTAAAGACCAGGCAATTTTTTTTTATTTATCTGTAGCGGATAAGGAGCTAATGTTTAATTTCTTTTTGTTTTTAGTTTATATGCTGCATTACATTTCCATTTACTGTACTTTTTTTTTTTTTTTAATTGATTTTTACATTTGGATGTTCCACTGATTTTAGATTTATGCTTAGTTTAATTGAATTCTTCTTTAATTTATTCTCTCTTAATATTCAGACTTTGTCAGTTGTCTTTCTGATTCATATTTACTTATTAACAGGAAATATATAAAGATTGTATCGCAGATTTTTAACAAGACGCTAAGAATTTATCATAAGAAAATATGAACATCTGATCAAGTTGTTTTATGTGAAACAAAAGAACTTACACCAAAAATGAATAGATAAATAAATTCTTAGAGTATTTTATATACCTAAGAATTAGAGATAATTATAAGATTAAACCAAGCTACTTAGCCATGAAGTATAAATATTACAATTATAGCAGAAATATGAAGAGTATATTAAAAGAAATAAAATAAAAATCAGGTTTTTCTGCTGCTCGAACTCTAACCGCAGGTAGGAAAAAAAATGATTAGATTACTATTTAGAAAAAGTCATAAAATTTTTTTTTCCTCATTGATTTCTTGATGTTTGGGACAAATTGTTTGAATACAAATAATTAAAAAAAAAAAAAAGACTCGTTAGCGAATTAGTGCTGAAACCTGCAACTTCACCAGTTTCATTTTTAGGAGTTATTTTGTATTCTGAATCTTTTCGATATTAACTTGTCCTAAGTGTGAAGAGTTGTGTTGTGGTCTGTGGTCTAACGATAAATGTCAGTTAATCACCAGCAAATATGTTTTAATACAGTAACATTTAGATCATCGTGACAGCGGATTAGCGAATGAAGATTTCAGTCTCAGCTGTTTTTCTGCTCTGTCTGTTAGGATTTCCTTGTTAGTGATGGTATTTATAATAAAAAAAAAAAGCATGGTCGTGTGATGATGTCATCACGTGAAGGTATGAGTGAATCTGTAGCTCTGTGGCAGGACTGACATCCGGGATTTAAACTCATAACCTCATGGTTATGATCTGTGTCTCAGTAATGACCCAATAGAGCTGCAGTGAAATCAACCAGTCGAGAGAACGTTTTATTTTCTGGATTCTTTATTCACTGATATCTGATCCACAGAGCTACAATCTGTCAAGGAGAAAGACAGAAAACTCCGGTGTGAGGTTCAGTCGCACAACTCTGCTACCAAGGATAACCTTTAATAAATCAAAAAAAAAAAAAGAAACATCCGAAGCCGACGCTATCCGTCACCACTGGCCAACTCAGAGACTCCCAGGTGTGTGTGTGTGTGTGTGTGTGTGTGTGTGTGTGTGTGTGTGTGTGAAGGCGTCGTACAATAAAGCAACACACAGCTGCCTGGAGGTCTCGTGTGTCCTGTGGACACTGTAATTAATATCCAGGCAAAAAAGAAAGGAAGAACAGATGACACGTAGCACTCAAAGGAAAAAACATGCTTGGCACATGGGTCGAGTGTAATGAGCATTATGTGATGTGATTAGCAGTGAAACAGTGTGTCAGGGAGGGAGAGGGAGAGGGAGAGAGAGATAGAGAGAGAGAGAGAGAGAGAGAGAGAGAGAGAGAGAGAGAGAGAGAGAGAGAGAAAGGGTGGATGGAAGAGTGATGAAGCAAAAGGGAGGAGGAAGAAACGGGAAAAGTATTGAGAGATGGGAGAGGAACGAGAGAATAGAATGACGGAAGAATGAAAAGAAAGAAGAGGAAAGGAGACAGAGAAGGGTGGAATAAAAATAAAAGGGAAAGGTAAAGAGAGAAAAAAACAGGAAGGGAAGGAAGAAAACCGGGAGGGAGAGAAAAGCCAAAGGAAGTCGAATTAAATGTGGACGAAAAGAGGGAAAAAGAGAGATTTAAATTAAAAGAGACTGAGGGGGAAAAAAGAGCAAGAGAAGTACTGTAAGAGACAGAAAGGAGAGAAAAAAAAGTAGAAAGAAAGAGGGAAGAGAGTAAACAGAAATTGAGGAAAAGAAGTAAATAATGATGGGGAGGAAAGGAAGGAAAGGGAAGAGGTAAAAAAGGGAAGTGAGGTGAGAGATAAGAGGGAAGGGAGGACAAAGAAAAGCTGGATTAGAGAGACGGAAGGAGACTTGACTTAAAGGAGAGAGAGTGGACCAGAAGTACATAAAGGAGATGTGGAAGGATGGAGTTATAAAATGAAGGAGAGAGAAGAAGGAAGAGAAGTGAGAGATGGGCAAATGGAGAGAAAGGAGTGTAATTGTGTGTGTGTGCGTTTCAGATCCACTTGCGCAGGACAGAGAGGGCGGTGTTGAAGGTGGTGAGGGCCGGGTGGGACCCACGGTGGGCGAGCAGCAGGGATCCGGCCTGGGCGTGATGTCCCGCCCCCTGAAGCTGGCGTGCGGCGCCGTCTACATCCCATAAACCCTGAGACAGCATGTGAGAGACGAGCAGAGGATACAGAGTCGAGTTCACACACTGAACCAACACACCAGCGTTCAGCAACAGAGTCAAGAGCTCCGAGTCCCAGCACTCCTCACTCACCTGGAGGGGCAGAGAGGGGGC